>NW_018249150.1:0-778 GCF_001263595.1 Phalaenopsis equestris
TATAAAATTAAACTTTTACTTGATAGTAAAAAATAGTAGTGTCACAAGAAAAGACCTTTTTTGTTATGTTATATTTATATAAATATTTTGGCAAATTAGATAGTAGACAAGTTAATCACTATGATCGGACTAGAACTACCAGCACCTAAGAAAACCAATGGTAAATTTTAACTGAAAGTTGGTGAATAGTATCCTCAGTCATATCCCCTCTCCAAAGATTGTTGAGGAAGAAGATACTATTCTAACATCCCACTCTTAGCACACATAAGCATTTTTATCATCTCCCTTGCCACCCAAACCTCCTACATACACAAGCCTAATGATCTATATGTGGCATTAAAATATTTTTCAGGTGCCCACAAGGGTTTGAATACCATATCCAAGATGCATACCCATGAGCATTGAGTTTTACTGTAGGATAAGTAGTGACGAGGTTTTCATTAATAATTTAAGTTAAAATGGTCTCGAGTCATATCTTGGTGGATCCCTAAAGATTTGAGGATGATTTTCTTCAACAAATTGAAGCAAACTCAAATTTCCTCTAAAACGTCTAAAATTTTTAAAGGTGCTCAGGGGAGTGACCCCAGGTTTAGAATCTTCTGTAATATTTCAAGTTCATTTGATCATACCATATTATTGAATTGATCAATCTTGGTTAAGTTAAAATTTCATTTCAGTGCTTTGAATTGTGCTCAATTTTCATGTTTCAATTAACCCATGAGTAGGGCTCATAGTCACTTCTTTGTTATGTACGAGATTTATGTGGGTAGTCACCCAT
>NW_018249151.1:0-397 GCF_001263595.1 Phalaenopsis equestris
GGTTTTATCTGTTAGGAATGTAATGCAACTGAAATGGGGCGAAACAGAGCTAAAATTGAGTCAAATGATGCAAAATGGTAGAGCTGCGCAGGGTGGGCACCGGCGGCACCAGAGCCGGCGCCGACGACACTGAAGAACAGAAAAACGACGAGAAAATGACTCTGACAACGCCCAAAACGGCGCCGACGGCGCCTGAGACGGTCATGGATTGATTTTTGGCGATTTTTGATGTTCTAGAAGGCTCCCAAGTGAGTCAAACACCCCATGATGAAATTCAATGAATTTAGACACTTACATAAGACTCTTGAATGAAGAGACATGTCTTTTGGATGAATATATTTATCTTTTGGAAAAAAAGAGGTAATTTATGTCTCTTTAAAAAAGAGGGCTTGGCACC
>NW_018249152.1:0-1066 GCF_001263595.1 Phalaenopsis equestris
AAAAAAAATATATTACGAAGGGAATCAATATAAACTGGCTGATTGAGTGTTTTGAATGATTGACCAAATTTACTAAAAGCCTATTCTAAACAAGTATAAATAGCTCCAGGCTGGAGGGGGGCAAGTTTAACTCTTTATGTCCCGACAGTTCACGTCTATCACAAGAGCTTGCCACCGACCACCACCAACAATTATTTAGTTCAACTACAGCTTTTGTAACTAACTATAATTTCTGTAGCCAACTACGACTGTATAACCATCAATTAAGTTTATTGTAACCAAACTATTATCATAAAATTGTGATTATCAATATTTGTGATCACACATACGTAAATATATAAGAATTTTGTGATATTTATGTAAATCTTTCCTCTTTATTTTGGGCAAGGTAGGCACTCTAATCCAACTCCTTGGGATTCTTATTTTGTCTTACTACTCCGAGCACGTTTTAATGAATTGACACAATATACTAGAAAACAACATAACATACATTTAAAAACAGCTTATTGTATACTTTTATGTACAGTATAATTCTCTTCTAACGCCAGCAGATTTAACAGATTCTGTCATTTTGAGTTATAAATTGAACAATATAGTAGTGTCTTAATGAACCCTGTGAGCTAAAATTGCGGGGCGAATCTATTATGTGGGCACTCAAGGCATCTGCCCCTTTCGCTTTCATTCGCTCTCCTAAATTATTTTAACCATGTGGCCCAACTTGCTTTTTACGAACCTTATTTCATGACACAGTTCAGTTTAGGTATGAATGTGGCAACATAATTTAAATACAATTTAGTTATGAATTTGGTATAAATCCGGATAAACATAAAAAAAAATGAAAACTCTAACGTTCTATTAAATTGATTTTTTAGTGTTCTGTCTTTTTTTCTGCATTTCATGACTTTTAGAACGTAAATCTAGATTTAATAAAACTGGTTGCGAGAGAAATTTAAGAATTTCTTCCTTTTGTTGCACGAGAGGTCATTTTTTGTCAAACAGACTATAGACTTTACCGAATTTAATAAATTCTATTTAGCATAAATTCTATTTGAAGATAAGTGTGTTG
>NW_018249153.1:0-1361 GCF_001263595.1 Phalaenopsis equestris
ATCAACCCAAATTCACTAAACTTTGAGAAACACTAGCCTGATAAGAATGGTCGAATGTGATTGGTCAAGTACAAATGGCTGAATGTGATGGGTCGAGCACGAACGACCATATGAAAAGGCCGAGCATGAAAGGTTGAATGCAAGTATGGAAGGAGTAAAAGCCAATGCGACCACCAGCCATTTACCCAACAACCGGTTGACTTTAGACACAAAAATCTTCAGGAAGATCTGAATTTTAATAATGATGTGCCTTGAAAGTCTGCTAGACCCAAGCACATAATGACCTACGTCCACTCTCAAAATGAAACCGCCCCTTATAAAAGGGAGAAATTAAATGTAAAACGGATCTAATCTGTACCCCCTTAATATATCATTTCCATCAAATTTACACACACACACACACACATACATATATTTATCATTCACATCTATAATAACAAACACCTTACAATTTGATAACAATAAACACACTCGTGCACTATAAAATATTACATACTAGATAATTAAATATGTGTATACAATAGTGAATAAGGTTGCCACATTATCATAAATTCATTAATATCCCACGTAAACATTCCATCCATCATTGTCAGCAGATACTTGCAAAGTATATAATATCTTCATCATACGCGAGAATTTGCACCAACATTATTAAGCGCGCCAACTTTTTGGCCGTCTACCCAAAGCATGGTTCTGTCAGCTTTGTAGAGGATGAGGTGTTCTGTGACTTCGATGTAACAAGCAGTATCGACGTCCTGCTGGGTGTCACTCCCCCATAGCACCGTCCCAAGGAAGTCTGACAATATGACTATGTTACAATTACTCAGTATTACCAAACGACAACGATTTCTTGCTCCATCATAATTTAAATTTGTCTGCCATATTGTAAGCGTTTTATTACTAAAATAGGCGTTACAGTCTGCTTGCATTGCAAATTTGTATTCCCCGTATGTAAAGGTGTACCCTACAGGCATAAACTCTGATTGCATCAAATGGTTGGGGGTGGCCGGAGTTGTGGATGGAAGGCTTGTCAGTATTAAGCCGGCGTTGAAGAAAAGGAGGAGGAGGAGGAGGTTGGAGGCCATGTTAACTAGGCTTGCATGCTATACCTGCTGTAAGTTTGTTTGGGATTCATTTATAGATGGCTATGTTTATGAAGGAGATGATAGAAGAAACAAAGAATGGTATTTGTTGAGGTGAAAGATTTGGCTTCTATGTTTCCAGGTTGGGTGATGGATTGGGATTTGGGATTATTGCATTGGTCAAATATTATTTTATTTTATTGAATTAATATGAATGATGAAGCATTGGCGTACGACCGTTGAATTTGAATGCCACATAATCTTAAAACTTGTTTTTTT
>NW_018249154.1:0-308 GCF_001263595.1 Phalaenopsis equestris
CTTTCCATAGCCTTATGAGTAGTAGACATGTGGGCCTTTAAACTATTGGGCTCATGTTAATTAACTTATTTGAGGTACATTCCAACATCATCTGACTGACGATAGTCTGCCGCTCATGTAAAACCACTTGAATAGAATGAAACTGAATTCTTAAATTTTGACACAAAATTTTGGTATATGTATACACAAAAAATACCAGCATGACGAATGACCAAGATGAAAGAGCCTCTTCAAGAGGTGAGCAATGAAGGAGCGTCCCCAAACCTGGGATAAGTTCAAGCTCTAGAGATGGTTCCCCGCTCGGTAGC
>NW_018249155.1:0-944 GCF_001263595.1 Phalaenopsis equestris
TATGGGACAACTACTCTAAACTCTGATTGCTCCCGGCAACTGCGCAACAATTTCTTCGTCATACGAATATTGTATTTCAAGAAATTAAGTAACATTTTCCATCGTGAGACATGGATATGGACATTTAATCACCAATTCATAGTTGACCGTTTCAGTTGGGAAGACCTTTTGATTTTCCACATAAAAAATTCTAGTGTATCTATCACCTAAGCGTGTGTTGTTGTTAATAGACTAAACAATCTTTTTCAATCATAAATCTTCTAGCACACATCAATTAACAAAGCTATTTTCTAAAATATGATATTTATACTTGTAATACTTTGAATTTATAAATCTACACAAAAAAAAAAAAAATTAATTAATTTCTTAAAATTTAATAATTGATGTGTGATCAAAATTTTTTATAACATCTACCATAAATCTTGATGCATTTTTTAAATAATAAAAACTTCATTTTTAAATTCAAGGTCATCATTTGCTCTCTTTTTGAAAATCTTATAATCAAATTGACCGTCTCAATAAGACAAACCCGATGATGTCACAGATGGGTCAATCTAAGTTCAATCAACCAAAATCAAGTCATTAAAACATATCTAAAGGTATTAGATTGTTAATTGAATTATCAAATCAACTTCAAATTAAACATACTTTTAATAAAATTGAGTATCTTGATGAGAAGATTCTAATAAGCCAAGCTTGCTTATTTATGAGATCATTATAACCCTCAAATCATTAAAAAAATTTTATGATTATGGTGGATTAGTGTGGGTCGTGTGGGCAAATGGTTAGAAAAGTTATTCGTCAAATAGCAAAATGCCCTACCTCAAAGAGTGTAAATAGCCCCCTCTCTTAACTTGAGATAGAGAGGGAATGGCTCAAATTCTAGTGTTGTTCTAAACTTTAGAACAAACGATAACTTTTGGCATTCGTATTTATCGAACACA
>NW_018249156.1:0-951 GCF_001263595.1 Phalaenopsis equestris
TATGGGACAACTACTCTAAACTCTGATTGCTCCCGACAACTGCGTAACAACTCTTTCGCCATACAAATATTGTATTTCAAGAAATTATGTAACATTTTTCCATCGTGAGACATGGATATGGACATTTGATCACCAATTCATAGTTGACCGTTTCAATTGGAAAGAGCTTTTGGTTTTCCACATAAAAAATTCTAGTGCATCTATCTGTTACTTCATCACCTAAGCGTGTGTTGTTGCTAATAGACTAAACAATCTTTTTCAACCGTGAATCTTCTAGCACGCATCAATTAACAAAGCTATTTTCTAAAATATGATAGTTATACTTGTAATACTTTGAATTTATAAATCTACACACAAAAAAATATATTAATTTCTTAAAATTTAATAATTGATGTGTGATCAAAATTTTTTATAACATCTACCATAAATCTTGATGCATTTCTTAAATAATAAAAACTTTATTTTTAAATTCAAGGTCATCATTTGCTTTCTTTTTGAAAATCTTATAATCAAATAGGCCGTCTCAATAAGACAAACCTAATGATGTCAAAGATGGGTCAATCTAAGTTCAATTAACCAAAATCAAGTCATTAAAACATATCTAAAGGTATTAGATCGTTAATTGAATTATCAAATCAACTTCAAATTAAACATACTTTTAATAAAATTGAGTATCTTGATGAGAAGATTCTAATAAGCCAAGCTTGCTTATTTATGAGATCATTACAACCCTCAAATCATAAAAAAAATTTATGATTATGGTGGATCAGTGTAGGTCGTGTGGGCAAATGGTTAGAAAAGTTATTCGGCAAATATCAAAATGCCCTACCTCAGAGAGTGTAAATAGCCCCCTCTTTTAACTTGAGATAGAGAGGGAATCGCTCAAATTCTAGTGTTGTTCTTAACTTTGGAACAGACGATAACTTTTGGCATTCGTATTTATCGAACACA
>NW_018249157.1:0-3452 GCF_001263595.1 Phalaenopsis equestris
ATATATCGAAAAAGGAAAATAAAATAGTTATTGTATCATGTCAAGATGCTTGAAGTATTTATGCTCAAGAGCGCTTCTTGCATTTATTCTTCTTCTTAATTGGTGAGGGTTGATAAAAAATTCATAAAGGACTATTTGGAGTCACTATTTATTTTTATCTTATTTACTTTTATTTATATTTTTTATTTGATTCAAACTATATTTGATAAGTTAAAATAAACACTAATTGTTTTCAAAACACCCATAAAAAAAAAAAATACTTTTGAGTGATTTTAAAAATATGTAAATTTAAAAAAATATTAAACAAATATATTTTTAAAATAAACTAATAAAAATGATTTCAAAAAAGCCCAAAGATTATATGATTTCAACTTAATGAAAAATTGCATTAAAAAAAAAACTTTTGAGTGATTTTAAAAATATAATAAAAAAATATATTTTTAAAATAAAATATTAAAAATGATTTCAAGAAAACCCAAAGATTATATGATTTCAAGTTAATGAAAAATTGCATAATATCCAACATATAACACATGGTTTGAGAATGGAATGAGTGGGCCAATGGAATGTTGAAAGTTAATGCATATTGAAAAGGAAGATTTACATACATGCCATTCAATTCCTATGTATTTGCAATATTTAGCACCAAAACTTCAATTTTTAAGTACATAGCATATTTAGCACCAAAACTTCAATTTTTAAGTACATAGCATCATATGCATGAAAAGGTCTATTTCACCATTTTAAAGTTGAAGTTGTGATTTATGTTATGTGATATGAATAATTTGGGCGGTATAAATGTTAAAAAAAATAAAGTTTTGGTATTAGATGCGTAAATGCATACGAATTGGGTGGTATGTATGCAAATACACCTATTGAAAAATGTGAAAACTTATGGGAAAGGTGGTTTGCCCTCAATGCTCAGGGTTTTGTGTTTCAGGGATTGACAGTTAAAGATAATATCTTGATGGTTAATATCTTGTTGGACTTCGTGTGCTAGAATAAAAAGGGCAGAAGTGGGGTCGTATGTTTATTGAAGAAATGAAAACAAGGTGTTGGAATGCATCATGAATCTATAATGTACATTTTGTGATTGTTTGCACCCTCAAAAAGACTTGGGAAGACCACCCCAGGGAGAGGTTATACTCTATAAGAATGTAAGAAGTTGAGACAAAATTTTAATAAGTTTTATTGTGTGGTAGAATATTTATGACAATAGAGAGATGTTAATGTTTTAATTTTATACAAAGATCTAGTAAACATATATGTAAGGAATTTTAATAGAGACATTAAGAATTTTACTTGAAAATTTTGAAAATAAAATAAGGGTAAATTGAATTGAAATAATCCACTATATGCATGATGTTCCAGAATATATGATAACAAAGTGGAAAAACTTAGTTGGTCTCTGATGTCCATAAAAAATTATGAAAAAATTAGTAAAATGTGATGGTGAGAGTAGCGCCAAAATCTTAAACAGTTCAATCGAGGATCAATGGTGTTTCCTGTAATTGTAAAATCTTCATTTAACATTTAATTGTCTTCATAACTTTAAATTATTGGGTATTGTTGAATCCGAGATTGTCTAATGAATTACACCCAAGGAATAAAGCGTAGAACATAATAAAGAGAGAGAAAATGAGGGAGGAGTGCTCTAATAAATGGTAGAATGAGAGAATTGCGTAACAGTTAACTGAAAAGTTCATAACATTATATGGAACAAAAGATTATGTCAACTCTCATACCCCCCATTTATCTATAAAAAGGAGATCGTTTCCCTATTTTAAATTAAGCGTATAAATTTTTCAACAACACTTCAATTACTTAATTTGGGCTTATTTAAACTAAAATCTACTTAATTTGAGCTTATTTAGATTAAAATTTATTTGGTTTTTTATGTCTTTTGGAGTGTCTCATCAAGACATTTTGTTTGACAATAAAATTGTTAAAATTAGAATTAATATGATCAAAATTTTAATTTTAGAAATTTTCAACTAAAAAATTACACCAAGTTTTGTACTTGACTGAAAGAATTTTAGACACTACGTTGCATATTGCCTACCTCGGCGACCGCTGCATGCTTCGCGAGCATTTGGACTGGGGTTAGTTTGAGGTATGTGGGCGCCGAAAATTTTGACTGCTCCCCAGGAGACTATCAGTATTTTGTTTTATTTATTTTAGAGAGATCTTTGGATGGTTAAATTTTTGAAAGACAGATTTGATTATGAATAAAAACTACTCAGAGATTTCACCCTTATTTTGATCTGGGGTTCAAGGTTTCCCATAGGCGCAAATCCCTATGATTAATTACCCCTCTCGGGAGAACATTTTAGATTAAGACTAGTTATTAAAAATTAAAAATTGAACATATAATAACAACAGACAACAGACGTATAATATTTTTAGTTCTCATAAGCAAATGTTTGGAGTGTAAGTAGTGGAAGCCGCCATTTTGGAGAAAGACGAAGTCAATAATTTTCGATACGGGGAGGCCTCTGAGTTGTGGTTTCCTTCTTATTAATGGGATGGTGTCTCTGAATCTGCAAAACAATTACTTTCGGGGATGTTATGCAGAAATTCACTTCAAAGACTAACAACAAAACAAGTTCTAAGTGAGCATGAACTCTTAAATTATTTCGATGATTTAGTTGTAATTGTCAATGTTGTAGGATTAAATCTTTTGTGTTTGACGTGATGTGTAGATTATGTATTCTCAGGGTCAAAAGAAGTAGGGGCATTTGCTTCATAGCTCAAGATTCTTATGTGTTTACATATATCACTCAAATCATTAATGTTACATCAAAATAATACTGTGACCACCTTTTAAAAGTCAAGGACTTCTTATGCAGAGGCTTAAAGCACCAATGTGCTATATATGTAAATATGAAAGTTTAAGTGGGCAGCATGTAAATATGTAAAAATTGTATGCTATGCAGGTAAATTTTCCAAAGAGAAATTGTTCTTTGAAGTAGAATGCAGTTGCTATGGCTTGGAGTGACATGAATCTTTTAATGGTGAAATATCTGTAATTTATCAGCATAAGGTTCATGCTGGAAAATGAAAGAACTGTGGGCTTAAGAAGCTAAGTTATGCAGGTGAACTTAATTGGATATTTAATGCTACCTTTAGCATAATGCCAGCCTTTTTTTTTTGGTTTGTTATCAGTATACTGTTTTGATTGGCATTGAATTATGCAAGATTGTTGGAGTTTTCAAAGAGGTAACTTTCTCCATTTTGGCTCTTTCTGTTCCCAACCATGGTTAACTCTGAGAACTGAGTTCTAAGTTGATTGGTTTCAGACTCCAGCTTCGGTGAGCTCTGTGATAAGGAAGCTAGTAAATCAAGAGCAATTGGGCTTCGTAGTAAGAGAAACCACACGATCGGGCTCAGTGAACTCGATCTTGTTGTGGTATATAGAAATAAAACAGGAGAACGATCGACGAAGCGAAAAA
>NW_018249158.1:0-262 GCF_001263595.1 Phalaenopsis equestris
ACTTGTACAAGAGCTAATTGAAAAACCCAATTTTTACTAATACAAAAAATAGCGCATAAATCAAAGAAACCAAAAACATCACTGAGAAGCCTTTAAACAACGATGTTTATTTTCTCTATCTTTGCAGAAAATAGCAAGGAAATCAAAGGAAAGGCTGTCACAGAAAAACCTTCAATTCAAGCAATTTTAAGCTATTATCTCTCTCTCTCTGTCACTCTCTCTCTCTGTCTCTAAAAAGAATTGCACAACCAGTGGCAAAAAA
>NW_018249159.1:0-437 GCF_001263595.1 Phalaenopsis equestris
ATACCATTCAGTTCTTATGTATTTACACATCTACCACCTAAAATTCGGTTTTTATATGTATGCCACATTGCCTATATTTCACATTTAAAATTCGAAGTATTGGTATTTCTGATGTGAAATGAAAGATTTGGGCCGTATGAATGTCAAAATTAATTTTTTTAAAGTGTAGATATGTAAATGCATAAAAATTGGGTGGTATTTATGTAAATGCCTTTTTTCACTTCCTGCCATTTTATTATTTGATATGAAATGAGAATGTTATATGCAATCATATTTGAATTGAATTCAACTTGTTGCATGCGTGAGCTATGTGAAGAAAATAATTATTATAAAAAAGACCATCAGGAAAGTTGTTTTATTTGATTGATTTATTTTTTTGAAAATAAGTTTTATAACTCATATAAATTTCAATTTTCTTTTAATAAAATTTAAATTCA
>NW_018249160.1:0-465 GCF_001263595.1 Phalaenopsis equestris
CCAACATTTATAATATATAAAAAATATATTAAAATATGTCAGAATTTTAGTAATGACTTGAAGTCATCAATTCTCTTAACCAATCTCAGCAATTAGTAAATATCAAAGATGAAATGCAAGCTTATCAAAAAATCAACTATAAGATAGAAACCAACAGTCATGACTCAAAGCTACAAATTAGCAACCCACTAAAACACCCAAGCACTATTAATAAGTGCCAACCGACATATAAGAGAAACAACCAACACCAAATCCAACATCCATAACAAAAATCTCACTAATCTTTTGAATAACCACAGAGAGAGAGATTGCTCGAGCAACAAACATAAATAGTAGAACACATAAAAAACACGACTAGAAGGAATAAAAAAACAACCAAAAACTTGCATGAACAGCTAATACCAGTATTTATTTTAAATTCTTATATTAAATTTTTTTTCTCTCAATAAATATTCAAAATTATAT
>NW_018249161.1:0-440 GCF_001263595.1 Phalaenopsis equestris
TGAATATGCGTCAGAATTCTGTGGAATGTATGTCAGAATCCAAAAAACTTACGAGAATAATTTCTAACCGTTTGTTTACCGAAATTTCTTCGTTCGATCACACTAGTTTGGAATCCAGCGCAAAAAAAAACCTAAAGCGACAAATTGCTCTTTTTTGGACCTGCGGCAACACAAAAATGCGACAAAAGACTTTTGGAGGGATTAGCATTAGACATAAAGTCACTTTCTCATTTATTGGACTGGAATCGGGTTTCAATCCGGCCGAGTCACACCCTCTTAATTTATTTATTTTAGATTTTCTCTCTGATGGCTCCCATGATTTCATGTGGCAAATGTTAATTAGTTTCTGCTCATAACTCTACGTGTGGAGTTGGAATGTAATAAGCGCTTCTGTTTACCAGTGTCTATGGGCCTGTTGGCCGGTTATGGTTTGTAAATGC
>NW_018249162.1:0-1238 GCF_001263595.1 Phalaenopsis equestris
ATCACCAATGAAGTCTTGTGAGGAGTGACGATGTATATTGCGATGAAGCGCTTTTGTAAAGTAACAATGTATTTTGTGGAGCAAAAAACATCCTACGGAGCAGCGCGATGCCCCAAAGATGAAATAATAATGCTTCATAAAGTGGAATGACTCATTCTGAATACAGCGGATGAGACATCCTAAATCGATTGTAACAATTACTATCATTATGACCTTCCACTCTGGTCGTAGTGGCCAACCGACCCTCTATGCTACGGCCTTTGAGGCCAATAGATGATATTGCAGCTCATTGCTAAGGCCTATATGTGGCTCATAGCTCATTACAACTCTTAATTTTAACCTTTGTGGCCTATAGACGTTGTTGTAGCCGACCTCAATGGCTTACAGATGTTATCGACGATCACCACTACAGCCTACATGACCAGCTATGACACACGTGACTCACAGCTCATACACCACCCAACTCCAGCCTCTGTGAACAACAAATTTTGTCTCCGCTCACCTTTATGACCTATGTGACCAACTACGATCTATATGGCTCACAGCTAATGCAGCTCCTAATTACGACATCTGTGTCCATAGATGTTATTACAACTCGCCACTACGATATGTGTGACCAACAACGATCTACGTGACTCATAGCTAATGCAGCTACCAACTTCGATCTATGTGGCCTATGGATGTTATCATAGCTCACCACTTGGGCATATGTAACCAACTATAACTTATGTATCCCACATCTCATGTAGCTCCCAACTCCTCACAACTCATGCAACTCCCAACTCTAGCCTCTGTGGCTTACGAAAGTTATTATAGCTCCCAAATCTAGTCGTTTTGTCTTATGAAAATTATTGCAACTCCACATTACGAATATATTACAACCTACAATGCTCGTAGCTCATATGACTCCTAACTTCAACATATGTAGCATATGGGCATTATTGTAGCTCACCACCAAGACTTATGAGGCCAACTACATCCTATGTGGCTCATAACTCATGCAACTTCTTTCTTCGGTCTTTATGGCATACAAACATTATTGTGGCTCCCAACTTTGGCATCTATGATCAACTTACATCATCACATCTCACCACTATGACATATATGACCAACAATGACTTACATTGCTCATAATTTATACACCTCGTAACTTTGACATTTGTGACTTACGAATATTATTGCAACTCACCATTATAGCTTATGTGCCTCTGTTGACCTCACTTTTGGTTGAGGTCTAG
>NW_018249163.1:0-488 GCF_001263595.1 Phalaenopsis equestris
CCTTTAGCCACTACAACTTTTTATATTCCCATATTCTGTGACCTATATAGCGTGCATAACTTATCTTAAGTAGCTGAAAGTTTTGGTACAGAAAGCACATATCATTGCCTTCTTCAAAAACCAATAAAATTTGTTCATGAGCTTTCTAAAAAAAATTTCTGCCAATTTGATGGTTAAAATTTCATTTTATCTTTTTCTTTGGATTAGACATCAAGATTGTGTATGATTATATATTTGTTTGATAACTTGAGACTTCACAAACCATAATGATCCTCAAGCCTCATTCATCAGCCCTTGAACTGTTGCATGACAAGCCCTAGCCTCAACAGATCAATAAGGCTAGAGTAGAGATCAAATCATATGACTTCCCCCCTATTCAGGGGCAAGCATGCCCCAAACCAACAATATCATTAATTCAAATCAGATACGTTTTAGTATGAATACCATAATACTCATATAAAAAATAATTAAAAAAAATAATATTTCAA
>NW_018249164.1:0-485 GCF_001263595.1 Phalaenopsis equestris
CCTTTAGCCACTACAACTTTTTATATTCCCATATTTTGTGACCTATATAGCGTGCATAACATATCTTAAGTAGCTGAAAGTTTTGGTACAGAAAACACATATCATTGCCTACTTCAATGGCCAATAAAATTTATTCATGAGCTTTCTCAAAAATTTTTCAACCAATTTCATGGTTAAAATTTCATTTTATCTTTTTCTTTGGATTAGCCATCAAGATTGTGTATGATTGTATATTTGTTTAATAACTTGAGACTTCACAAACAATAATGATCCTCAAGTCACAATCATCAACCCTTGAACAGTTGCATGACAAGCCCGAGCCTCAACAGATCAATCAGGCTAGAGTAGAGATCAAGTCATATAACTGCCCTCCTATTCAGGGGCAAGCATATCCTAAACCAACAATCATAATTCAAATCAGATGCGTCTTAGTATGAATACCATAATACGCATATAAAAAATAATTAAAAAAAATAATATTTCAA
>NW_018249165.1:0-381 GCF_001263595.1 Phalaenopsis equestris
CCTTTCTCAAAAATAACTTTGTAACAAGTGATAAATTATTATTGAAAAGAATAATATGTGATTAGAAGAACTTACAAATAGATATTAATCTGAATGAATATGTTGTACATGATGAAAAAAAAAGAAAAAACAAAAATGTAAGTAGTTGCTTTGCAACCATTTTATTTTATTCAAGATTTGTTCTTTTAAAAATATTTTATTAAAGAGGAGGCTTAGTACTATAGTTTATGTGTAGCTCTTAACTCTAGGTTGGATCTTAAAAAATCACCAGGATTTAGATCCTTATAAGCATGTTTATGTGATAAAATTAAAAATTCAAGGTAATATTTTGAACTAGGTTAGTTTTTTAAGGTAATTTTCCAAATCACTTCAAATTTAACT
>NW_018249166.1:0-806 GCF_001263595.1 Phalaenopsis equestris
TAATTGATATGAACATATTTCAATAAACTTTTTCTAACTTTTTTTTTTCAATATAGTTTCCAATTGCATAAAATATTTTCTCCTGCGTTGTTATGGGTTGTGTTCTCACTTTCCACCAAAAACAAAGTTTTATTCTTAAAAGACTTAATGAAAATAAAAATTGGGCTAGTTGGTTGGATCCAAAATGACTAATTGATTTAGAAAACACGAGTTTTAAGAATATTGATATTTGGTTTGAAGTAAATGAAATACATAGTAAAATATCAAGAAATTGTAATCTTGATATAGTATTCATTTCTGACGTATTTTGAATGTATCATATGCGGGCAACTTTAAACTACACCATCTTTTGTAGCAATTGTCACCACCTATAGTTGTCGCTTGTAGTCGTGGTTGCTACCTACCAGGATAGCTGTTGTTCGATCATTGTTATAGCTCGCCACTTAGACGCCATCATATGTGTCACTGAACCACTACTACACATTGATCATCATCAACCACTCATTGCCACTATCATCATTGGCGACTTCTATCGAATACACGCTCATAACCACTAAGTTAAGATAGGATTTTGATACCAGAGTCAGGTCCACTTGCTTTGACTGTTATCTAGGACCGTTAACGAGCCGATTTCTCATCGAGCAGGATCAGCTCAAAATCAACTTATATAGATTGAGTTCTAATCAAAATAAGCTTGTGGTTTGTAATATTAGATTTGGATACAGCCCGGTTCGAAATTGAATTGAGCTTGATCAGAGTTGATAATCAAATGAGTTCAAATTAATTTTCGAGCATTGGAGCTAAAT
>NW_018249167.1:0-455 GCF_001263595.1 Phalaenopsis equestris
TCCCGAGACTTATGCTATTTAATTCAATAGATCTCGCCGACGGCGCTGACAATCCAGCCGACGGTGAGATCCTGAAAAAAATACTTTTAACCGTGATTTTAACCAGTCAACCGCCATTATTCATCGTCCCCTTCCTCTTAAAAAATAAAAATTTTGATTTTGGGCTTGCAGATCTTGGATTTGGGGCGATTTCAAAGCATTTAGACACCGAATTTTATCATCTCTTGGTAAGTGCTTCACTCCAACCTAAAAATATTTGATTTTCACCTTGAATTTCTTCCACATTGAGAAGATCCGAAAAAATTTGAGAATATAGAGAAAATAAATGAAAGAATTGGGGGATTAGAACGTAAACATGATTATGATAGTGAGTACCTACAGAGGCATTCTGACTTCTAGTTAGCTTACTACGAAGCTCAAGCCCAACACTACAAAGGTGAGCCTGTGTTACTTTT
>NW_018249168.1:0-478 GCF_001263595.1 Phalaenopsis equestris
AGCGCAGAGGGGAACAAAAATTATATCAAATTGCATCAAAATCATTGACCATCTTGCTAGATATTTGGAAAGTGTTGGTTGGGTCATCAAATATTGCAATGGATTACCTTTCAAAATTAGGGCGATCTTATGAGAAAGCATGTCAGGTAATTTTATGAGAAAGCATGTATTGTCTAAGCTTTTGGGTGGCCAAATTAAAGCTAGACAATGCCTCTCAATTAATGCCTCTCAATAGGTGAATACTTTACCTCCTTTGATATCAGATGTCGACTCAAATAGTAGAGCTCATTTTTCTTACGCTCATCGTTGACCTGAGCTAGCAGGACTCCGAGAGAGTTGTCTAAGGCCACAGTGTAAAGTATCAACGGTTTTCCTGGGATAGGGGCTGTCAAAACAAAAAAGTGTCATTAAGTATTGTTTAACGTACTCAAAGGCCCGCTGAAATTTCTTTTCCCAAACAAATTTGGCATCCTTTTTA
>NW_018249169.1:0-953 GCF_001263595.1 Phalaenopsis equestris
GTGGACACTTAGTGCGGCATGAGGAAGAATAAGTCGACCAACTCTATCCGCTGTGTGAGACATCTTCGTCATTGTAGGGGAAAAGTTTTAAGTGCAGCCTGTGTTAGGTGAGACTAGAGCCGTAAGCCGAAGGAGGATGAGGCGCGTCGTATGCGTGTTGAGACACAATTGAAGTTGTAGAGGAGGAAGAAGAAGTGAGCCCTCTTGCGTACGAACCGGATCCCGCGTGCAGTGGGGGAAGATGAATTCCTCCGTGAATTAGGACTCGATCGAGATTTAAAGGTAAGTTTTAATAATTTTAATTAATTAATTTAATAAGAAAATTATATATATCTATATATATGTATGTATATATTGTAATGTTAATATAAAATTTTATAAAATTAGGAATCTTGGTGTAGAATTTCAGTTTGGAGGGGAATAAAAGTAGGAGAAATGTGCGAACTAAAGGAAGAGGGAGATTAACCCGAGCAAACTTTGGTAAGATAAGATTGAGTTTTTATTATAACTTAATTAATGATTTTAAATATATACAATGACTAGTAGAATAAAGTTAATTAGAATTTCATAAAGTAAAACGAGGAAAATTAATACTTAAATACATTAAATTTAAAAATTATTTAAAATAACATGAATAAATTAAGTTTTAGTAATATAAATACCATGTTTATTATAGACATCATTTCTATAAGAGTCGATAACAAGACAAATCCAAAAATAAATAAATCATCATCGAGGTGGGTACTCATACTCTTAGATTTATGGTACCATTTTTTTTTCTAAATCAATTACAATAATTGTTATTTATATTTATAAAATTCCAGTATCAATTTATCCTGTTTATATATTCTTTTTTTTTATTGGTCATATCCGATTATTATGACCTTTTAAAAAAAATATAGCATGTTATTTAAAGAAACATATATTATATTGTATGTCATAAGATAAACATA
>NW_018249170.1:0-601 GCF_001263595.1 Phalaenopsis equestris
ACAATGAAATTACAGACAGCTTCCCTGATGAACAAATTTATAATATTAATTGCAGTAGACTACGTTTCAAAGTGGATTGAAGCACAAGCTTTACCTCGTTGTGACGCTAAAAGTGTTTCAAAATTTTTAATGAAAAATATTTTCACTAGATATGGAATGCCGGGAATGATTATCACAAATGGAGGATCCCATTTTAGGAATAAATACATTTAGAGATTGGCAGAAAAGTTTAATGTTATTCATAGAATCTCTTCTTCCTATCACCCTCAAACCAGTAGGTTAACTAAAATGGGTTATTTGAAGTTTCTAATAGAGAGATTAAAAAATACTTGAAGAGATTAAACAAATACTGGAGAAGACTGTAAACCCTATTAGAGTAGATTGGTCTACTAGACTGGATACTGCATTATGGTCTTACAGGACTACTTGTAAAACTCCGCAGGCTGATTTTTCAAAAGAATTGTCACTTACTAGTAGAATTGGAGCATAAAACATATTGGGCGATTAAAGAATTCAATTATAATTTGAAAAATGCTGGTAAGAAGAGATTATTACAATTAAATGAATTGGAAGAATTAAGAAATGAGTCTTATGATAACGA
>NW_018249170.1:917-1425 GCF_001263595.1 Phalaenopsis equestris
CGCTAACAACGTTAAACCAAGCGCTGTATGGGAGGCAACCCATATTTATCTTTACTTTTATTACGATTATAGTTTTTTGTATTTGAAATTATCATCATTTTGTGGTAGTATTAAGCTCTACTACTCTTATTTGCCCTTGAATTATCATAAAAATTGGATCCATAGAGAAAAATTGGAACGCATTCGGACTAGAGCAAAAGTATGCAATTTTTGCCTTGGGCGCCGACGACCCCCTCGATGCTGCCAACGGCGCCCTCGACGCCGCCGATGGTGCCCTCGATGCCACCAACGGTGAGTTTTTCTCGAGAGTCCAGGAAAAATAAATACAGAGGCTCGCCAACGGCGCCCTTGACCCCGCCGACGGTGAGACCGACGAGATGGCAGTTTCTGGAGTTTGAATGACAGTTTTTGGCAATTTTTGGGCGGGAGTTACCCTTTTAAACTCCCAAATTCGATTCCTAGTTCATATTTTCCCCAAAAAACAAAGTGAAACTCCACCAATTTCATT
>NW_018249170.1:1483-34932 GCF_001263595.1 Phalaenopsis equestris
TGATAATCCCAGAATGCGAGTTTTCAATCGGCGAAAGTTTATTAGTGCGGAAGTGCAGCGAATCTTCAACAGGTACTGACGAAGAAAAGATTGATCAAAGAACGAGGATTTGTAAATCATGGATTGAATAATCCCTGTAAAAAAATTGAATAGATTATAGTGTGACCAAAATGGGAAGTGCTGCGCTATACTCCCGCCGCCGTGGTTGTTCCTGTGGTAAAGGAATTTTATGCAAATTTGCCCGGAATCAACTAGGGAGTTGTTTATGTGCGAGGTAGATGGATCACTTTCACTTATGCATGGATCAATGAATTATACATGATCGAGAACAATCCTGTTTGCCACTATTTCAATTTCGCCCCGACAAGAAACTAGATGAATGAAATTTACCAATATTTAACAGACAAAACTGACGACTGGGAAATGAGAGAAAATGGGTATGTTAGTTTTTTTTTCTACGACACTCCTAAATTCTATTTCAGAACACTGACACTTTTTCATTTATGTGAAAATGTTACCGACAATGAAGATCGGTAAAGTTTCTAAAGAAAGTGCTATTCAAAGGGGACTGCCGATCGACATTGGATCAATAATTGTGAAGTTAGTTTTAGGTCTGATCGTTCATGGATCAACTTATTGGCTTGGACACCCATCCACAATTTTCTCACTTTGCAGTCATGTCCAAGTGTCATATGAAAATTGAGAAAAGGTACTGCTACCTTGGAAGCCTTTGGACCCAACTGAGAGATTCCCAATTTTTTAAGATGAAAATGACATGGCCATTATAGTAGATCAAGCATCTCAAAATTCACTACCAGTTCAACCCTTAGTCCCTGATAAGTCTCTAGTGATCTTGTGCCGAATCAAGAAATTTGAAAAGGAGGTACAAAATGTCATGAATGCGATTAATAATATCTCTGATTTCTTTGATCATCTAGACTGGAGGATGAAGGAAAATTTCGAGCACTCTGGACATTTAGAAGATAACTTAATGCGACTCATGAGGAGGATGAAATTAATAGAGGAGGATTCTACTGAAGAATTTCCATTCCGACCCTTCTACAACCTCTTCTGGGTGATCTCAGAGGAGAATCGAGTACCGAGTCTGAGGATTAGTAGATTTATATTACTATGTCTAATGAAGAGTAGATTTATACTACTACCTGTCTGTCTATCTATTGATTTGAAATTTACATTTGTTTTGCTTTAGAATTATGCTTTTAGATCTCTGTATAGTTGAGATTAAGCATGATGTTTTGTTTTCATCATTTTAAGTGTGGTGGCTTGGATTGCGACGCTGAATTAATGTGTTGAGGTTGAGAAGATACCAGACTTAGGTGTGTTATGTAACGTATATTGTACCCCTTGGAATTTATATATAAATGTGATGTTTTGTTTTGTGAAAGCATTTGTGTTAAGTACATCATTTAGTCACTTAAAATTATGTCTATAATGATTAAACGGATGTCGTTAAGGCTTGAATTTGATCAAAATTGCAAAAATTCAGGAATTGAACAAAATCAATAGAGCCCGCCAACGGCGCCCTCGACGCCGCCCGACGGTGGATTTTACCCGGGACTCAGGTTCAAAATTCAATAGAGAGCACTGACAGCGCCATCGACCCCACTGACGGTGAGCTCGCAAAAAAAACACCTTTAGCCGCAATTTTGACCAGTCAACTGCCACTATTCATCATCTCCTTCCTCCTAAAAATGCAATTTTCAACCTAGGGCTTGAGAGATCTTGGATTGGGAGACGATTTCAAGACTTTTTGACACCAAATTTGATCTTCTCTAGGTAAGAGCTTCACTTCAAGCTAAAAATATTTGATTTTCACCCTGTAATTTGAGTTTCACATTGAGGAGATCGGAAAAATTTGAGAATGCGAAGAAAATATTGGGAAGAAATTCATGGAACTTAGTGTTAAACTCTTAGAATTGCTTTTGGAAGCCATTATTTGCATATTTGAAGTATATTTTGGAATTTTTCTATAATTTTATTAGATTGAAATGGCTCTACGACAAAAGAGATGAAGTGAGATTGACGACTCTCTCTTCGTCAATGAAAAAGCTCAAACAAGATTTACTTCAGTATTTAATGGAAAGAAATGTATACAAGATGGAGTTTTTGAGAGTCCAGGAGGAGAAATTGAATGAGTTATTGCTGAGCGGAGGTGGGAAAACTTTTGTTACACCACCAATAAAGCTGATGCAAATGTTGTGAAGGAGTTCTACGCCAATGTGATCTATTCTGAAGATGGAATCATTCAAGTGCGGGGATTTCCTGTTGAATTTACTGCCGCCTGCATCAACACCTTTTACGAAGTCCCAGACTCTTATAGCTGCCAATATGAATCCTTCAGTACTATGGAAGGCCCAATGAATGATGTGATCAACTTTCTCACTGAATGAAAAGGAACATGGAAGATAAAGCAATGAGAAAGGGTAAATTTTTTTACTTCCATGCTGAATGCCACCTTTAAGGCGTGACACTATTTTATATCCTCTACTCTGTTACCGACTTATCACCATAGTGAGGTAACTAACTTATCACCATAGTGAGTTAACTAGAGATAGAGCTATTCTGAATTTTTGTATTCAGAATAATAGAACTATAAATGTGGGTAGAATTATTTTTAAGAATATATTGACTATGGCAACGAGTGAAACAAGTGGAGGTCTAGGACATCTTGACCTCATTTATGCACTTTGCCAAGTTTCTGGAGTAGAAGCTGGAGATGATGAGGAGTGGGTTTACCCTATGAAACCCAGGCTTATGAATCCCATGAGAAAGGGAGAACTGAAAGTAGGAGTGAAGAACCTTCTACTAGCAGACATGTCCCCTCTTCAAGTTGACCTTCCACCTTCTAGTTCTCCTACCCTAACTGACTTAATGAATGAGTTGAACTTGCAGCAAAAGAGTATAGAGTTAATAAATGAAAGGATTGGAGGTTTAGAATGTAGATATGATTATGATAGTGAGTACCTTTAGAGGCATTCAGGCTTTGAGATAGCTTATTACAAAGCTCAGGCTTGACATTACAAAGGTGAGCCTGATGTTACTTTTTCTGAGTGCCCTCGATATACTCAGTATCAACCTAATCCACCTGCTGATGAAGGAGATGAAGACATAGTGTGGGATTTTGATATTTTAATGTAATTGATGTAATTGTATTTGTACTTTGATTTATGTGATCTTTTGTAATAGAAATAGATGTTTATGTGTATTTGGACTTTCATTTTTATTATCATGTTGCATTTGGATGATTTTTAATTTTTGTTATAAAGTTATAGCTATAGTTAAATTTGCATTTTAGTATAATAGATGTTGAGTAGTATTTTGTAATGTAATGTGATTTTTATTTTGCATTTATTTAATGTTTTAGTATTATACTTATTTAAAAATTTCATTGCCCAAAAATTTCTCTAATGATTTATGTGTAAAAAACTCCTAATATTACAGACCAGGTGAAGTAGAAATTTTGAGAATGCTTGCAAAAATTTCAGAATGATAAAAATGCCTAAAATACTGAGGTATGATTTATATTTAGAGTTTTTCTTTCCACATGTATCATTTTATATTGAAAAATTTAAGTTTGGGGGAGGGAAGAAAAAGATTAACTATTCGATGTCCTCTATTTAATTAATTTCAAAAAATATTATTTATATGATTTTATGTAGTGAATTTAATTCAGGTAATTATATTTTTGTAACTATTTAAATATTATGGTAGATTTAAAGAAATATTTTTGTAATGAAAATTAATTTTGTAACTTAAGATATTTAGTATAAGAGAATAAGATTATAGTTAACAATTTAAAGTAAAGGAAACTAAATTTCAAAGTATTAAGAATCTGGAATTTCAATCAAAGGTTGGGGCTTAATGATGTAAAAGCTATGAAATATTTATAAGGTAAGGGAATGTATTGAGTTTCAAATTTAGCTTGAAATATTTATAAGGTAAGAAAAGATTGGCGCCATCGACCCCGCCGATGGCGAGATTTTCCCGAGACTTCAGAATTAATTTATTAACAAAGTCTGCCGACGGCTCCCTCGAGGCCGCCGACAGCAAGTTCGGAGGTTATGACCAATCAGGCTTTGGATAAGGAAAAATTTTGAAGGGATGCTTAGGCAACTCTTGGAAAAGCTCATCCACAACTTTAAAAGAAGATTTTGGCCTAAAATTGAGAAGACTCTAGAGTTCCTTGAGGTTAGAAAGGTTTCATTAATGTTTGCTAGAGTGTAAAAATTATGAGGAATTCTTCGAGAGATTGTAAGAATGGAGGGAAAGTGAGAGATTTCCTTCCCTTGCCGCTTTGAAGAGGAATTCTGTGTGTTGTAACAAAAAGAAGAGATTCAAAGAAACTTCGAGGAGTTTTCTTGGGGAGAAATTAGACATAAGTTTATTTATTGTTGTATTTTGTATGACTTTGATTTTATATATGAATTTCAAGTTTTGTTGTGTTTTCCCCATGAGATCTGAGTAGTTTTCTCTGTTTTTCTCCTTGTCTTAAGATTTGTCAAATGGTGATTTGAATTGGTTGAGCCACAAAAATGTTAAAGAAATTGTGATGATATTTTCACTTTGATCTTAATTTACTCTTAATCTGGCCAATTGATTGCTAAAATATGTAGAGTTTTCCAACTAAAGTGAAGATTACATCCAAGATTCAGGGAGGTCAAAGCCCTCGGAAGTTGGGTGCAAATACATAGGGAAATAATATTATCGGGCGTAGAATTGGAGATTATAGAGTGACAGACTAAAATCATCAACTCGGTCCAATCGTTTGGGTGCTGAAGTGTAGATGTTAGTCCTCAGGCGAGGGAAACGTGGGAGCTCCAAAGTGAGAATAGTCAATGTTCTTTATGCTTGGACCAAAAGATAAAGAATAAGTTGCTCCTATTTGACACAATATAATTTGAACTGATTCACTTTATCCATTCACTATAATTTCTTGATAAGGAGAAGGATGCTTTCTTATATATTGAATATCACCTTAAGAACCTTATTAGTATAATTAGTTATTTAATAGTTATTAAAATTACATATTTATTTCAATTGCCTATTAGTGACAGATAAGCAAATTGAACTTTGTTATTGTGATTAAAGTATTGCTTTTCTAAAGTCTTAGTTTGTAGTTCTAATCTTACTCCCTGTGGGATCAATATCTAGGATTCCATTAGAGCCCTATATTACTTAAGCGATACATATACTTGCGTTGATAAATCGAATCTATAACTGTTATTATGTTTTGGTACAGTTGCTGAGGAATTAAATGTTTTAGCAGCACTATTAAATACTTATATTTTTAAGCATATATAAAGTCGCGATCAGATAGGGGATTTTATACTTTAGTGAATTTCAACTATCGTAGGATATATATAATCCCTTAATGATTTATGATGATTTTCCAAGTTTTTACTTTGAATATTTTCAATTTTCATTTCTAGTTCTTCAAGTCCTTTCTGTTTTTTGATTTTTTTTCTTTTGTCTAACTCAGGATCACAAGTTCCGTGGATCCTTTATTTTGCATACATAAAATAAAAATATAATAGAGTAACAAATACATAAATAAAATAAAAGATATATTCAACACAACAAAATATTTTCACAAACACCTTATTTTTGACACAAACAGCTTTTTCATACAAAAAAACTTTAACCACAAAAGTAGTTTTTACGACACTACAGTTTTCCAAGTTTAAGCCTAATTACCTCAATTAAAATTCTCCTAAGGTTCTTACCGAAGATTCCTCAGCAAAAACACAAAAAAATTGATGTGACTTTTTTATATGTTATGCTTCATGAAGTTGACACCACTACTTGAAGCTTTTAATCCCCAAAAATGGTGCCAAAAACTTGATGCGACTTTTTTATATACTATGCTTCATGAAGTTAACACCTCTACTTGAAGATTTTAATCCCCAGCAACGACGCCAAAAAATAGATGCGGACTTTATTTTTTGATTAATTTTATATATTATATATAGTCACAATGATATAAACACAATTATACGTATCGCTCAAGTAATATAGGGCTCTAATGGAGTCTCGTTTATCGATCCCATAGTAAAGCGAGGTAAGAGGTCCTTAGTAAAAATTCTAGTCTATTACTATCATGCCTTAGATTGGAATGTCGATAAAAATGGTGTTTTATCTAGCAACTAATCCTAATTTCAAATGTTAAATGTAATGATAATAACTATTCTTAAATGCAAATGTTAATTCTAAAGATAACCCCTTTTTGGATGAATTGGTTTGGAGAATTTAGAGAAGTTAAATACTACTATTCTTATGTAGTGAATTGGATAATGTAAAGGAATGAGATGCATTAAATATTTTATGTGCCAAATTGGAGCAATCCTATTATTTACCCTCTTTTGATTGCTATAAAGAACATTGGCTAATCCTATGTTTAGTCCTTAAATCCGTGGTTAGGTTGAGAGGATGCTGGCTCTCACTCCAGAGCTCCCACTTCCCTTTGCCTGAAGGCTAACTCTCGCTTTAGTTTCCAAACACTAGGACCAACTTGTGGATTTCAGTCTGTCACCCTAAAATCTCCAACTCTACGCCCATCAAAGTATATTTTCATATTTATTTGCATCCAACCCCCATGAACTTCACCATTCATGGAATTTGAATGTGGTTCCACTTTGTTAATAAGTACACCGCCCTATCGCGTCTTAATGTAATTACAACAAATTTTAGCACTACAACAGACCTTTATTGTAATGTAAATGAAGTGCAAGTAAAAAACCATCACATTTATAATTAAAAATTCTTCTAGCATGCATCCCAAAATCCTAAACTTGAATCCTACTCATTGCAAAAGAAAAGTAAAAGGAAAACAATGACATAATTTTCGCATGCCACTATTTTCTAATAAGAAGAAAGAGTAAGAAAAGCATATCACAAAGCACAAAGAAGCAAATCCAATAGATAAGTGTTTACAAAATCATAAGATATTGAAAGACACAATACTTAGCTTTTTCCTCTTGAAAGAAAGATGAAAATATCTCCCATAAAGTGTCCCGCTGATCCATGCAACACTAGAACATTCCCTTATAGATTCTCTAAAAATCCCCAATCTCTCCAAAATGGTAGAAATCTACATTTCTACTCCTATTCTAAGATCTCTAAACATTCTCCATGTTTTTTCACTCATACACACCAGTTTTCCTGACATAAAAGCACTCTATTGTAGTGTAGAGACAAATTTTCTAAGAGATGCCTCAAGAAACCTTCCAAAAAGCGTCCAAATACATTGAATCTTCTAGAAATTTGCCCAGCATCACGTCCAAACTACCTTGGGCACTTTTAGCACTATTTTGGGTGCCTTTGGTGTCATTTTCTCGTCGCTCTCTACACTCTGGCGCCATCGGCGGCCACCCTTGGAAGCTCCACCTTTTTGCTTCATTTTGCTCCGTCTTAGCTCTATTTCGCCCCGTTTCAGTTGCGTTACATTTCTAACAAATAGACTTACAAAATAAGCATAAAAAACCTTTCTTTAAAGTGTAATTTCATTCAAAAATATGTGAAGTGTAAAAGAGATTAAGCATAGAAAGACATATCGACATGTGTCGGGACAAAATCTTCCTTCTTGCTCGTTTTTGCTACAAATTACACCATTTTTTCTTCTTTTTCTCCAAAACTCCATTTCTTATACCTGAAACTAAAAATATGCAAAATACCTTTCTTTAAAGTGTAATATAATAGAAAATCACCAAATATAGACATTAAAATTATATGAAAAATTGAACATATTTTACCCATATCATTATGTTGATCTGATGACGTTAAACCAAGCGCTCTGTGGGAGGCAACCCATAGTTATTGGTGTGTTTTTATTTTTTTTGTTATGTTGTTTGTGTGTGATAAAGAAAATGTGTGGTAGTATTTTGATAATAGAATGATTTAGTAATGATTCTAAGACCTTCTTGAGTGACTTAGACGTGTTAGAATGAGTATTTGGACATTAAGTTGACTTATGCTAAATCAAGCACGGGCACTTAAGCACCAACATATGACGCTTAAGCACAACAGTTATAAATCATGTGTGAATTTCAATTTCTAGAAGTTTTAACTGGAATTTAGTTATCTTTAACATAGGATAGCAGTTCTAAGACGTGCCTAGGAGTTATAGGGTGGTTTGGAGCCTATAAATAGCAGGATTATGGGAGGATTTTTACCACAATTCAATTATAACCCTAAAATCTAAGTGAAAGAAAGAGATTGTAAAAGATGTCTTCATGGGAGATGGATTTGAAGAAGAAGGAGGAAGCCATGAAGAAAAAGTTCATTAGTCAGAGTGCACAAGAGCTGTATAATGATTTCTTAGCCGTTAGTATCGAAGGAATTACGGAAAAGATCACCAAAATTGAAGCTGGCATTGTTTGAATTAAAGCAGTGGTGATAGAAGTCAATGCACATCTGGAGCATATTGGATGACAATTGATGATGCAATATAGTCATACCAGTTATATCGAGGAAGCGGATAAGGCGATGTACCTTAAAAACAAATGGATCAAAGAAGACTTCACCAGAGTTCATCATCACCGTCTCTTCTATTAGACCTATAATCCAAATGCCTAGAGAAAGACAAATGAGAGACAAGAGTTTGTTCCACCAGAAGGAGAATGGAATTAGGTTCAACGTTAGAGTTTTTTTGTGTTAGGTGTGATATGTTTAAATGTTTAATTATTTTATGTGTCTTT
Organism: Phalaenopsis equestris; assembly: GCF_001263595.1. NCBI lineage: Eukaryota > Viridiplantae > Streptophyta > Magnoliopsida > Asparagales > Orchidaceae > Phalaenopsis > Phalaenopsis equestris. The sequence goes on from NW_018249170.1 coordinate 10,198, forward strand.
CTGTGTAAGTTTGTTTAGTATTTGTGTTTAGGAACTTTCTCATCTAAATCTATTTGGAGTGAGAATTATATGTTGCATTTGCTTGTAATAGTTCATTGTCGGTACTATTTTTTTGGGGGAGGGGGGTCCTGCAGAAGCTGTCGGCCGCCTGAATCAAAATTTTGTCGCCCGCTTCAGTGAGACATTTAATATATATATATATATATATATAGTTTAAAAAAATATGAAATCAAACCGATCCCATATCTTCCATAGTTTAAATGAAAGAGCACCATACCTTAAGCTATGTATCTTTCTCGAAAGATAAACACATGGCTTGGAAATGAGGCTCAATCAAATAAATTAAGAAATATATGACATCTGGACATCCATTTGATCTGCTAAACCCATTTTATTAAAAGCCGATAAGTTCTCTTATTTAATATGAAAAATTAAATATGTTTTATATTAATCTGGGTTCTTGAAAGTTTTTTTATAAAGGTAAGCCCTTATAGTTAATTACATCTTACATAATCAAAGTTACCAAAGAATACTATCAATAAAATATAAAAATCAGAGGATATTATCTTCAAGAAGTTCATTTGAATAGGAGTTTCCATAGAGATTTGACAAAGAGCTGTGAAATGAGAATAACTCAAATTTGGAATATTTTATTTTTAGAATCCAAAGGAAAAGAGATTAAGGGATGTTATGGATCTTGAGGAGAACCTTGACGACTTCCCAATCTACCCTATGGTTTGGTTTCAATTTAGAGGATAAATATTTTAATGTTTCATCCTACCAATTTCATTAATTATGGCTTACATTTGTGTGAAACGATCAAGCAAATAGCCTAGAAGATGTGAGGGTTTAGGTCATAATGAACGACAACCTCAGAATCATAAAGCGAGTTAGGGCTTATGTTGTATAGCATAGCCATACAAAGGCCTAAAGAAAAGTTTTGAGGAATTATCTCGCACTAGGTGGACAACCTCAAAGGTCAACCTCGAAATCCTACGGTTTATTGTTTAATTCTAAGGAATGGTTGTGCTATCGTAGATCCTCATGCTGTTGTAGATTGCTGCCCATGTAGTTAGCTTTAAGCTCCTCGAAGAAGCAGCACGTTTAAGTTTAGAAATGTTAGATTGTACTGATTGAGAGAAGGATCAGGTTTAGAGGTCAAGTCTTATAATGTGTCAAGTTCTGATGTCAAATCAATTTTTTCCTAGGTTATTTAAATATTATGGGGGGGGGGGGGGGGGGGGGGATTAGAACGACACCGGTTAGGATCCCACAGTTCCCATGTTCCGGTATCACTATTTTCTTTTGAACTTACTTAGTTTAAACAAGTTGTTATACTTATTTAAACTAGGGAAATCTTGTTAGTAACTATAGGTTACCTTGTTCGAGGGACTCTTGCAAATTCAGAAGAGCATTTTATGTTTAATGATATTTCAAAGGATTTATGGTTACCTTTGAAAAAATTTATTTTAGATTTTGAAATTATTGATTAATTTTGAAAACTAGTTTTGTTTTGCAGGTATAGGAAAGTAATCAACCAAGGAGTTTATAGTATTTTGAAGAAATTAAATAACTGTAAATACGTACCTGTCCTCTTCTCAACATTCCAACTAAAATTCTAATCGTTTGCAATATTTATGTATTTTGTAGGGGACTAGTAAAATATGCAAGTTTTGAGTATTTGAAGATGTAACTGACAAACCCCAAGTTATGATTTATTGGGTACCAAAAGATCTTAGAGGATGATTTTAGAACAAAGTACATTAAGTTCAGTTTGTCCTTCAAAATATCCAAGAGATTTGAACATGTCATGGGAATGACACTAGACCACTTTGAAAATCTCTTGAAACATTTCGAGTTCATTTTGAACTTTTCATAATGTTCTATTAAGCATCCAAGATTAAAGCTAAGGCTACCCTATTGCTCAGTGAACCCTGACTTTCAATTATCTCAAGAATAAGAGAATCATAATCATTTAAAATTTTATTTGATAGTTAAGGGAGAGGGTTCCCCAAAGGGGCAAACTCAAGGTGATTGAGGATCTTTAATGCCTCAAGTTAAGGTAGGGTTTAAAGGTATTTGAAAAATATTGATTAATTTATGATGTATAACTTTTCTAATATTAGTTAAATAACTCCAACATAGTAAACTTAAGTCATTATTAAGCTTTCTCAGATTCAATTTTCAAAGTAGATTTAGGGTAATTAAATATAGAATGAAATGAGTTTCAATTTTCATTAATATCATGCTTAGCACTTAATCATAAATTGATAGGCTTTAAATGAGTGAATTAATGCTTCTATAACATCAAGCCCATTAACTTTAGGATCGTCCTATTGAATTGATTTCCAAGTTGTAATGATTGGCAAAGTGACACTTGTATCTCTATTATGGAACAAATGACAAGTTGGTTTCTACTGTTTGACCCATTATGTTTCAAACCTCTAGGGGAGTTTATTATGCTCAATATTTCCCATTTACCCTTTGATTAATTCTAAAATTTGAATGGAGTATTAAAATTCCAAAATTATCATTTTGTCCCCGGGCTCCCCATTTCATAATTTATCAAATAAAACTCAAGCATCCTTGAAATTTTATGGTGCCTCATTAATGATTTAATTAAAGCACCAGAGAAGAAAATGTGATTTTTCAAAGTATAATCACAATTTAAATGATTATTTTTATCTTGGAAAATAAGGTTTTCAAAATTAATTTATTTAAGTAACTAAGATAAAATAAAAATTTTATACATATTTATTATGTAGATTTTTTTATGGGGAAATTATAAGAGGTTTGCCTGGGCTAGAGAAAAACTTAGACAAAATTTTGTGATTTTTCAAATAATATTTTAATATATATAAATATTTATTGATTTTAATGACTTAAATAAATATAAAATATGTTTTATTTATAAAAATTATTTTTTTAATTTTTATAAAACCTCTCTGAGTTTAGAGAATTCAAAAGAGTAAATTTTATATTTTTATGATTTATTTTAATTAATTTATTATATTTATTTTAATTAGAAAAATAGAAAGATGCATTTTAACCCATTAGAAATTTATTTTTAACTTAGAAAATTACGAAAAATATTTTAATGAGTCCCAAGTGATTAGGAAACCCTTATGAATATTTTGAAATATTTTTTTATTTTTGGAATTTTAACTATTTTTTATTATTTTTAATTTAAAATGTAGCTAAAAAATGAAGTTTTTTTCTCAAAAATAATTTTTGTTTTTCCTAAGTGCTTTTGATCATATGGGTTCAAAATGGTCTAAGGAGATGTTATGAAGAGTTATTAACATTAATTCTCAAAATTAATTGAGTGTTATTTTTGGGATTTGGGCATTCACTTTGGTGACATTTGGAGACATGACTAAATTGGGGCAAAATTGGGGGTTTTGTATTTAGTTGAAATTGGGATCAAAGTACGGGTCAATTGGGTTGGTATTTGGTTTGAATTAAGTTTGTTCATGATGAACTTAAGTTTAGAATTGAAATTGGGAAAAATTGGAACCAAATTGGTGGACATTTTGGGTGAGTTAGGGTAATTAGGCCTTTAAGGGCAATTTGGGGCTTTTGGTCAAAATGGGTCAAACTGGTCAAATTAGGTTCAATTAAAGGGTCCAAATTGGTTTTGGGGACATTTAAATGATTTTGAAGGTTTTGGGAAAGTTTGAGCCACCAAGGGTATTTTGGTAATTTTGGCCATTTTGGGAGGTTTTAGGCAATTTCAGTGGTTTCAAATGGTTTGAGATGATTTCTGAACAAATTTGGGTATTTTGGGTGAAATTGGGAATTTTGGTCAAACTTAGGGTTTGGGGTTCTTTTGGTAAATTGGGTAGATTTGGGGGGCAAAAGGCTAAGTTAGGTATTTTGGTGAAATTGAGGTGTCAGCCACCTTATTTGAGCTATGGACCAATGGAATCTCCATTTGGGTCTTCTATGTACTGAACTTATCTAAACCTTAACAGAAGAGGGAACCATTTACATGAGTCTCCTGAAAGATCAAGGGATCAAAATTAACAAGTTTGGGTTTAGGGTTTTGAGTGGGGTGTAATGTGCAAGTGAGTGATAGTGTATGCATTAGCTCAAGAACAACACCTAGAGCCAACCCTAAGGCTAAGCAATCCTATGGGAACTCTCCTTGAGCTCCTTTATAGTGGCCCCACCTACTATGTGCTAGAGGTTAGGACTAGTAAATGGAAATTCAAGTTGAGCAAAGATGAGTTCAGAATTTCTAATGGTGAGGGTTCCTTTTCTATTTTTCTAGGAATAGTCAATAAGAAAGTCTTATGGCTAGACCCTAGACTACTAAGGAGGAAAAACTAGACCTCAACCAAAAGTGAGGTGAACATTCGTGAATGAATATAAATGTTTTTTTGTATTTAAAATTCATGTTATTTTACTTTGAATCAAATTTGTGATAAAGCTTAATTTGGAAAGAGAAAGGAGAGATAAAAGGGGAAGAAAAGAGTTATTTAAGAGTTATGATACCATGCAGGGGTGGTTAACTTGGGCTAGTAGTGCATTTTAATTAAAATAAAAGATATTAAAATTTGTGCACTGGAACCTAAGTGCCACATCCCCGCGCTTAAGCATAAGAAAACCAGAGAGGTAGGCTTTTAAGTGCTAGGCTAGCCACGCTTAAGTGCCAATTCACTAAAATCAGTCCACGAATGGTTAAATATAAAAATTAACCCCAAAATCACCATTTTCGCACCACCACTTCATCCCTTGCCTCCAAATTTCTTGATTTTGAGTTTAGGGCACACCCTATTTTGAAGATTTCTTAGTGATTTGAAGAAAGACTTTCTAGATTTGATCTTCTTGAGGTAAGAGCTTCACTTCTATGTAAAAATTTTTTATTTTCAGCATGTATTTTTTGCACATTATGAATCTACCCAAAAATCTCTATTCATGGTGAAAATTTGAGAAAAATCTAAGGAAAATTCATAGAAATGGTAGTTTAAGCTTATAGAAGTTAAGTTTAGTAATTTAATCATGTTTTTTTGATTTGTTTTGGAATTTTATGGGATATTTAGAAATGATACCAAGAATGAAGAGGAGCAAGAAGAAGACCCATTTTGATTTAAGTAAATTTGTGAGTTTTGAAGGCTTGGGATAGGTACAGTGATGCACTACAATCATGAAAACTTATGCCTGAGAGATGTTTTAAAAGTCTGGGTTGAGCCGTAGAGTACTTAATTGTTCATCGATAATGAAAATAATTCTATCGTTTCTCTACCATAGCTATAATTTCTATTTTTCAGGAGTTCTACGCTAATATCCCAGAAGCAGAGAATGATTGAATTATGGTCAAAGAAAAATTAGTACCATTCTCGCCTGAGGTAATAAACATGTCTTACCAGTTTCACTCTAACACTATGTTTTTATTCAAACTATAGTCCTACTGAGATAGAGTTGGACGAGATTATATCATCTTTGATTGCTGGAAGAGGACTTTGGAAAATTACAAATAAAAAGGAGAGTTAGCTTTTCCACTTTAAAGTTAAATGCCATCTCAAAAGCAAGGCACTATTTTATTTTAGCTCATCTACTACCGACTAATCATCTCAGTGAAGTTACTAGAAAGAGAGCAACATTGAATTATTTTATTCAACAGTTTAAGCCCATCAATATTGGAGCTCTTATCTTACACACTATAAAAAATTCTGCTACTGCCGCTACTACCGCAGGTTTGAGATTTGCTTATTTAATCCTTTCCTGATGTGAGCTAGTAGAAGTTACATATGATAGTTGAAAAGAGATGTTACAACCTCTGAAGATCATTACAAGTGTGAATGTGAAGTCCAACTCAAAACATTCAATTTTTAGCTGGAGAGGAGGATTTTCAAGAAGTTACAGAATGTCTACATTTGCCGCTTCTACATCTGGTGCTTCTATCTCGAGACCATCTACATCGGGAGGTTAGTCTTCTGGCACTGAAACTCAAGATCAACTATTGCAGAGGACGATGTATAATATAAATTTTACCGCGAATAATGTAAAAAAAATAGAAAATTTTGTAGATCATAAAGATTAATATATGAGGAGACGTGGTGATTTTGAAGAGAAGTATCGCTCCTCTTTGGAAAGCCTCATTAGGGATAACCAAGGAGTGAAATTCCCTTAAATTCCCTTCATATCCAAAATATATCCAAAATATCCTGACTATGAGCCTACAAATTTTTGGGATAGCAGTGACAACAATGATGATGAGGAAGACAAAATTGATTTGAATTTGTACTATTTGATGTATTGTGATGTGTGAATTTGCTACTTTTGAGTTTGTGGTGTTGTCTAGACTGTGTGATGTGTTAAACTTTTGTTTAGTTGTTATTGTGACGTTTGTATTTTTAATATTATTGTGTTTTTTTTCTGTGTTAGTGATTGTGAAGTATGTGTTTAGTGTGTTTAGTTAGTAGAATTGAAATTTTCTAAAGTATTAGGAAGGTTAAGAATCTTTTTAACTTTAACTTTAACTTCAATTTCAAATTGCTACCCTGTATTTTCTTTTATGTTGTGGTTGCGAAGTCCAATTAGTGTGTTTGTTTTCTGTTATGTTTTTATCCACTGCATAGAAGTCAATGAATCTCAATATGTTAAAAATTAAAAAAAATGATCAAAATTAATTTGACCACTGTTTTTAATTTTTGTACTTGTATAATTAGGGTATAAAAATTCTTGTAAGTATGTTATTTTCAGTTTTCATTCCTACTTATATATGTCTGATGCTAAACTTTTTTATCTTGTTAAAAAATTAAGTTTGAGTGGGGGGGGGGGGGGGGGGGGGGGGGGGGGGGGGAAAAAATATAGTAATGAAGAAAATCTTAAAGTTAAAAATTTTAAAGTTTAGAAATGATAAGTATTGTGTAACTATCTTTAGTAAGAAATGTTGTATTTTTGAAAAATGTAGAAGGATTAGACTTTTGTTTTCAAAACTTAAATTTCTTTTATTAAAAGAAATTTTGAAAACTATTTTTATGTATTTAAGTAAATGAAAAATATCAACTCTTTGCTTTAGGAAAGGAAGAGTGGAATTCAAAATCATTAAAAGCCTATCCAGATATAGTAATCCTTGCCTGCAAAAAAAAAGTATGTGAAAAAGGGAGGAGAAGCTTGAGGATTAGTGCTTAATTAACAATTGGTTCCACATCTGATCTTTTTAAAGTATAAGACTTGAGAAACTACAAGTACTTAAGGATATAATATAGTGAGTAAAATTATGCTTAATAAATATTTTTAAGAGGAGGTAGAATGCCTAAACCCTATATTTGGAAAAATCTACAAGTATTTCTGAACTAGATAGAAACTCATATTTTCCTTTTCATACCGCTTCACTTTAGAAATTTCTAAACTCTAGGTTGGTCTCATTCACTAAAATTTTTTCTAAATCCGATTACTATATTTCTAGAAAAAAATTTTAGAATATCCTGAAGTAACTCAAATACATAATCTACTTATTTTTGTTTTGAAAGATTGGAGTGTCACTTAAGGACAACTAACATTTTAAGTTTGAGTGATTTTGATACACCTAAAATATATAGTATTAAGTACACATTTTTATACTTATTTTTGAGATATTGCACTTTAATGAAAGGTATTTGTGTGCTTTTATTTTAGGTACAATAAAAAAGATGGAAAATGGTGAAAGGAGTAAAAAAAAGATCAAAATTGGAGCAAAAATGATGAAAAGGTGCAAAAGAGCTGTGGTGCCTAAGCTACGAGAGCTGGTGCTTAAGTACCAGCAATACAGAGAAGGCTGCATTTAAGCACCAGAGACCCCATACTTAAATGCCAGTAGTAGTTATTTGACAGTTTAATGAAATTTATCAAATTTTGAAGAGGTTTTTAAGGCATATATTGGTGAAAAACGGTGGTTATAACCACTAAGGACGAAAATATATTAGAAGGACTCTTGAAAGGAGGTATCTCTTGAAGAAATTCATCAAATATGGACACATTTCGAAGAGATACCAAGACACCTCTTGGAAAACTATAAAAAGAGGGAGTTGGAGTGGACTAAGGGCTCTTCTAGTCTTTTCATTGCTGCACAAGGGAGACTCTTCTCTGCATTTTAGGAGAGACTTTTAGACGCCATTTGCATTTACCTTTTACTTTTTTTTATTACCTTTTTTTACTTTATCCTTTTTGTTTTAGTTTATTTTTAGAGTGTTGTAAAAGAGAAGATGTTCAAAGGAACTTCAAGAGTTTGGTGGAGTATTTGAGATAAGTTTCTATCTTTTGTTACTAGATTTGGTTTTAATTTAGACTTCTTATTGGTTTGATAATGATTTCTACTTTAAACTATGTTGTGGTTGGGTTTTATCCATAAAAACTATGTTGTGGTTGTGTTTTATCCATAAATTATGAGTAGTTTTCTTTATATTTTTCCTACAGTTGATAAGTAATTAAAGTTTTGGATGAAAGTTGTGGAAAGTATTGATCTTTAATGCCGAAAAAAGTTGTGATAATTTAAATCCATGTACTTCATTTACTTCTAGATTTGGCCATTAAGTTGTTAAATTTTTTTTGTGAGAACATGTAAGATTCATGATGGTATTGTATCAGTCAACAATTGGTAAGAATCACATGATATAGTATGGATTAGAATCTAATTCATATGTTTGAGTGCAAATAAATAGGAAAATAAACTTTGAAGTGTGTAGAGTTAGAGGATTTTAGAGTGATAGGCTAAAGCACCCAACATGATTTATTATTTTAGGTTTTGATATGAGATATTAGCGCACAGGTGGAGGGAGAAGAGGGAACTCTAGAGTGAGAGTTGGTATCTTCCCTACCTAACTGATCTTTTGAACTATTCAAACTTTAAATTAGTATTGTTCTTTATGGAATCTCTAGTAAAGGAAAGATTTATATTGCTTCTATTTGGAAAAACACAATTTGAATACTTCCATAAAAAAATTCCTATACTTGTTACTGATTCATGATAAGGAAAATATATTTTGTATGAGTGCTTTTATCTTACAAAAACTCAAGTAGTATTTAGTTAGTTGTTATTTTATTTTCAATTATCAAAAAATATCCAAACAGAATTGAAATTTTATTCCTGTGATAATATATATAGTTTGAGTAAGTGTCTTTTTAAAATAGAGATTTGTTATCTAAATCCAGTGTTAAGAGTTAAATCAGTCCCCGTGAGTTCAATATTCAGGGCTTGATCAAAAAGTCCTGTGTTACTTGATAACGATACATATATTTGCGTAATATCCCAATATATAAAAATAAAAGTTAAACTCTTACTTTCTTCAAAGTCAAGTTTTTGGAGCACGTTGCAACGTAGGAAATATAAGTTAAAAAATATAATCGTATACATTGTAATACTGTTGCACATAGACAGTCGGGATCAAACACCGACTGAAGAACCTAACTTGCACCTTGCTAGTTTCTAGAATTGTGTGCTACATTGAAATATGATGGAGTGTCAAAAAATGCCGTCTAACTTAGACTTTTTCCTTTTCATTAAGGGATAAAACTAAGATGTGGTTAAACTAGTTAGCACCTGGATCTATCAGAACATGGGGGACTTATAACAAAAATTTTTATCTAAATATTTCCCACCATAAAAAACTGCTAAGCTTAGAAATGATATTCCATTTTTTTGTCAGTTTGAAGGAGAATAAATTTATGAAGCTTGGGAAATATTTAAAGATCTCCTTAGGAAATTTCGACGCCATGCGTTACTAGATTGCTTATTAATTCAAAATTTTTATAATTAATTGGTTGGACCTCTTAGATATATAATTGACATTGGTATTGGTGGATCATTAATGTTAAAACCATTCGATGAAGCATATTCTTTAATTATTACTAATAATTATTAATGGCCCTCTGAAAGGGTAACTCTGAAAAGAGTATCTAGTATTCATGATTCTGATGCAATATCTATTTTGGCTATTAAAATTGTTGCAATATCAAAGAAGATAGATCGATATGGAATGAATTATTCTCAGACACCTCCTGTGCTTGAGAAAAATTCATTGCGACAAATGATAAATTCTCAATATTTATATGAAACTTTAAATGCAATAAACAACCGATCTAATAAGGCTTATTCCAATTATTATAAATCTCATTGGAAAAATCACTCAAATTTCAGTTGAAGTAACAATAACTCTAATGCTGTAAATCTGTAATGGGGGAACAATGCTGCGAACCAATTGGGAAACTCCAACAATCAGTAAAATTTTAACTATGAAGCTTATTACCCTCTAAGTTTTAATAGCAATTCATAGAGTAAAGAGAAAAATTTTTTTATGAAAGAATTAAAATTACAAATGGGAGGACAATTACAAAGTCAAGGAGCACAATTACAAAGCCAAGGATCTATAATTAGAAACATGAAAAATCATTTGAAATGAATTGCTAATGCACTTAGCAATAGACCTTCAGTAACTTTGCCTAGTAAGATTGAAGTTAATTCTAAAGATCAGAACAAAGAGCAAATTAAGGCTATTCAACTATGAAGTGGAAAAGAATTGGAAGCAAAAGTTCAAAAAGAAATAGGAGTTTAAGTTGAGAAAGAAGGAATGGATAATGAAAAGTAAGTGAAGATTTTCATTTTGAGTTAGAATATTCTATTAAACCAATGAAAATTACTGTAGAAAGACCACCACCTCCTTTTATTCAAAGATTGAAGCAATATAACAGAGATAACTAATTTACAAAATTCTTGTTAATATTAAGGAAATTAAAGATAAATATTCCATTTGTTGAAGCCCTGGAACAAATGCCAAGCTTTGTGAAGTTTGTGAAGGATACACTCAATAAAAAAAGAAAGTTACAGATAATGAGACTGTTGCACTTAGTGAAGAGTGTAGTGCTATATTTCAGGAAAAGCTTCTTAAAAAAACTTAAAGAAACTAATAGTTTTACTATTCCTTGTGCTACTGGGAAAAAGTTTTTGGAAAAGCTTTATGTGATTTTGGAGCTAGTATTCATCTTATGCCTTTATCAATTTTCAGAAGGTTGGGCTTAAGAGAAATTTCACCTACTATTGTAACTCTTCATTTACCTGATCATTTAATTACTTATCCTAAAGGAGTCATGGAAGATGTTTTGGTGAAGGTTGATAAATTTATCTTTCTTGTGGATTTTATTGCATTAGATATGGAGGAATATAAAGAAATTCCTATTATTTTAGGAAGACCATTTCTTGTCACTGAAAGATCTTTGATAGATGTGCAAGAAGGAGAATTAACAATGAGAGTCAGCCATCAAGAAGTTATATTTAATATCATAAAATCAATGAGATACCTAACAAAAGGAGGAGATGATGAATGCTTCAAAATGGATATTAACAATTATTTAAGTAATAAATATTTATCAAATACATTTGAAAAGAAAATTGAAGAAGAATATTTAAAGTACAAAGATGAGGATATAATTTAAGATAACTATGGAAGTGAGTAATGAAGAATTGAATTATGTTCAAGAACAAGATGAACTGTTAGAGTTGAACTGTTAGATCCTACGGAAAATAATAAAATTTTGATTTCTTTGATCGTAAAACCTCTTGAACTAGAAATGAAAACACTTCCTACATATTTAAAATATGCCTTTTTAGGAAATTTATCCACATTCCTATTGTTGTATCATCAGAATTAACTGAAATACAAGAACAAAAGTTGTTGGAAACTTTAAGAGGATATAAGAAAGCCTTTGGATGGACGTTAGCTGATATTAATGGAATTAGTCCTTTGATTTGTATACATAGAATTTTATTAGAAGAATATCATGAACCAAAAGCTGATCCTCAAAGAAAGTTAAATCCTATGATGAAAGAAGTAGTTATATATTAAGAAAGAGATTTTAAAATGGTTATATGCTGGAATAATATATACTTTTTCAGACAGTACTTGGGTGAATCCAATTCACTGCTTTCCTAAGAAAAGGGAGTGACTGTTGTATGAATGAGAATAATGAATTAATACCAACAATATAAGTCACTAGTTGGCAAATCTGCATTGATTATAGAAAATTAAATTCAGCCACTAGAAAAGGTCACTTTCCTCTACCTATTTTGGACCAAATGTTTAATAGACTAGCTGGGAACAAATCTTTCTGCTTTTTAGATGGATATACCAACTATCATCAAATACTAATTGCTCCGGAGGATCAAGAGAAGAATACATTTACTAGTCCTTGTGATAATTTTGCTTTTTGATGAATGCCCTTTGGTTTATGTAATGTACCTACAACATTTGAAAGATGTATGATGTCAGTTTTTGAATAATTTAATTGAAAAAGGGATAGAAGTCTTTATGGATGATTTTTTAGTGTTTGAAACTTCATTTGAAATATGTCTAAATAATTTAGAGAAAGTTATAAAATGATGTGAAAAGATTAATTTAGTATTAAACTGGAAAAAAATATCAATTCATGGTTGCAGGAGGAGTTGTTCTTTGGCATAAAATTACAAAAAATGACATGAAAGTAGATAGTACAAAAACTCATGTTATATCTAACCTACCTCTACCTACTACTATGAGAGGAGTTAGAAGTTTTTTAAGACATGCTGGTTTTTACAGGCAATATATTAAAGATTATTAAAAAATTACAAAGCCTTTTATGTCAACTTTTGGAAAAAGATACAAAATTTGATTTTAATCAAGTGTGCCTTAATGCCTTTGAAATATTGAAGGAAAAATTGACCACTGCCCTTATAATTGTTTCACTTTATTGGGAGAAACAATTTGAACTAATGTGTGATGTAAGCGATTATGCAATTGGAGCTATTTTAGGGCAGAGATATGATAAAATTTTTAAAGTTATATACTATGCTAGTAAAACATTAAATGATGCTCAAATTTATTATAACACTTCTGAAAGAGAGTTAATAGCTTTTGTTTCTACTTTTGATAAGCTTAGGTCATATCTGATTGGAGCTAAATGTGTTGTGCATACAGACCACTCTGCTGTAAAATATTTGAAGAAAGATGCAAAACCAAGTTTAATTTGATGGGTACTTCTGATGTAACAATTCAAGTTTGTGGTGATAGATAGGAAATGATCTGATAATCAAATAACTGATCATTTATCTATGCTAGAATAGGAAGTAACATTTGATCTTGAAAGAGAAATTATTGAAAATTTTCATGATGAACAACTTTGTACTGTTAAAAAATGGGAAGTACCATGTTATACTGATATTGTAAACTATATTGTTAGTGGTATTTTACCATATAAAATGACAAATCAAAAAGAGAAGAAATTTATTCATGATGCAAAATTTTAATTTGGGGATGACCCATATTTGTACAAATAATGTAAGGAATTAGTTTTGTAGAGATGTGTACCTTACAGAGAAATTGAAGAAATTATCCAAAAATGTCATCATTTTGAATTTGGGGGTTTGAAACTGATAAAGATATTCACAAAAATTTACAATCTGCAATTTATTGGCCTACTCTATTTTGAGATGTTAATATAAATATAAAAACATGAGATCGATGTCAGCAAGTAGACAATATTTCAAAAATAAATGAAATGCCCTTAAATTTTACTTTGGAAGTCAAATTTTTTTATATTTACAGATTAGATTTTATGGGACCATTTATACCTTCATTTTTCAGGAATAAGAGAATCAAGAAATTGATTAAAAAATATGATATTATGCATAGATTCTCTATTGTTTATCACCCTCAGACCAACGGTTTAGCAGAGATATCAAATCGTGAATTAAAATGAATTTTAAAAAAAGCCCCCAGACTAGTGGTATAGGATTGGTCCGCTAGATTAGATACTGCATTATGGGCTTATAGGACAACTTATAAGACGCCCATAAGAATGCCCCCATATAGATTAATTTTTGGGAAGACTTGTAACTTACTAGTAGAATTGGAGCATAAAGCTTACTGGGCTGTTAAGGGGTTTAATTTTAATTTAAAAAATGCTGGTGAGAAAATGTTATTGCAAGTGAATGAACTTCAAGAAATTAGGAATGAATCTTATGATCATGTTAAGATATAAAAAGAGAAAATGAAAGAATGACATGATCAGAAGATTATAAAAAAGAAATTTGAGCAAGGACAAGAGGTTTTATTAAACAATACAAGATTAAAATTATTTTCTGGAAAACTGAAGTCTAGGCAGACAGGGTCATTCACAGTTGTAAAAGTCTATCCCTATGGAGTTATTAATATTTAGGATCCAAAAATTGGAAAGATATTTAAAGTGAATGCATGCAGATTGAAACCATATTTTGATTGTCAAAGGCAAAATTTTAAAGAAATTTTAATGTTGCATCACCCAAAGTAAAGTCTATGAATGTCAGGTTGACGATAAACCAAGTGCTTTGTGGGAGACAACCCATAATTATATGAACTTTGTGTACTTAAGAGACTTACATATTGAGGAAATATTTTTAAACATTATTATTTACCAAATTTTATGAAAGATTTGAGAATTATATAGATTTAAAATGAAACTGTGCAAAAATCTGAACTTGTTCCGGAGGCGCCATTTTCCAGAGAGCTGGCACCAGGGGCGCCAGAAATCGACACTAGAAGCATCGCGGTTACCGTAACGAGTTTGGAAGATTCTAAAGGCGGTTTTGGGCATTGTTTGTGGATTTTCGTCCTAGTAAATCCCTAAAACTGAATTTTGGAGTTATTTAAGAGTGGAAAATGAAAGGAAAGCCACCATTTTTCAAATCCTATGGCTTCCCACAATAATGAAACTGCAAGATGTTGAATATTCAACAGGAGGAAGTTCGTCAGTTTTGATGCGCAGAAGTTTTATGGTCAGGTTCTTGTGAAAAAGAGATTAATCAAGGAATGAGAATTTGTGAATCAAGGATTCAACACACCAAATACTTGAGTGGAGGAGATTATTGCATAGAGACGGTGGGAAGTGCTTTGCTATACCATTGCTGCGGCAGTAGTTCCTGTGGTGAAAGCGTTTTATGCTAATCTTCATGGAATTAACCAAGGGGTCATCTACATTCGAGAGAGGTGGTTACCATTTACTCCTTCAAATATAAAAAAAAATTGTTTATGATTTAATGCATCCTAATTTTTCACTACGCAAATTTTGTCCCTACGAGAGATAACATGAATGAACTCTATCGATTTCTTACTGATGAAGATGCAAATTGGGAGACAAGAAATAATGGACTAGTAAGTTTTTCTATATTATTATTGAATCTTGTATCGAAGGTGTGGCATTTATTTATTGCATCAAAACTTCTTCCTACAATGAAAATTAGTAAAGTGACTAAGTATAGTGCTATTTTAAATTATTGTATTCAAATAGGAAAACCTACTGATGTGGGTGCTTTAATTGTAAAATCTGTTTTGGGTTTGTTTATCAACGGATCTACTTATGGGTATTCCTACTGTGCAGCCAGTCACAAGTTCCTTATGAAAGTTAGGAAAAAGTGCTTCTCCCTTGGAAGCCTATGGAACTAGAGGTTTGTTGCAACTACATAGGAAATGGGGAGGAAAATAATATGAATATTCTTATGGATCAATCAGCCACAATTTCCTTATAGTTCACATGATATTTTGAAAAGAATCAAGAAGTTGGAGAAAGATGTACCAAATATTATGATTTCAATTTGAAACATTTTTGATATATTTGATCATTTGGATTGGAGATGAAGGAACAATTTCTAACATACCAGGCACATTGAAGAAGGAATGGTGCATATGTTTAAGAAAAATGATTGGGTTGAAGAAAATTCAACAGAAAAATTTCCTCACCGACCCTTTTACAACTTATACGTCCACTATCAATCTATGGGAAGCATTCAAGAAGATGAAAGTGAAGAAGTTGTTTGAACTCATTTTAATACAGAATTCATAATTATGATTTCATATGTGTGATATGTGTTTATGTTAGATTTCATTTACTTTTTATTGATGAACTTTATTTATGTCATATGTTGAGTATTTAATATTTAGTTTTCAGTGTTAATTTGTATGGTTTGATTTCTACGCTGAATTAGATGTATTGGCTTGAAAAATGTTGGTTTTTAATCATGTGGATTTTATATATAAATGTGAGTTTTGTGTTGTTTATGAAAATAAGTCGTTAGAGATTTGTTAATTATGAATATAAGTGTTCAATTAAGTTAAGTAGAGGTTAACTTGGGTTGGTATGTAGTAGATTATGAAATCTGAAAATTTTTTGGTGTTGGGGCCAGAGGCGCTAGATTTGGCGCTTGAGGCACCAGTTTCCTAAAACTCCTAGATTTACTTAAAACCATGAAAATCCACTATTAAACCCCATTTTTACTACATGGGTCATCTCCTGCCTCTAGACTAAGGCTAAAAACCTAGGGCTTGTGATTTGGTGGATTTGAGGAGATTTGAAGGCTAAAAAGTCTTAGATTTTATCTTCCCTTGGTAAGAGCTTCATTTTAGCTTAGAAATTTTTTATTTTCACCATGGATTTTTCCGATATTATGGAAATCAAAAAATTTGAGCTTTTATTGAAGAAGTTTAAAGAGAACCCATGGGGAAAAGTTTCTTACCAAATATTCCTACTTTTAGAGTTTGATTTATGATATTATGAATTTATTTAGATTTTATGTAAATTTATTTGGAAATTTCTCTAGCTCCAAGAGAGAATAGAGGAAAGCTTTCTGGAAATTTTGATGCGAGATGATTTGTTATATTGAAGGCTCAGTATAACTACAATATTATGATGGGGACAACAAAATTGATTCAAGAGCATGTATTTTCAAACCCGGAAGGAGAGATTGAAAGGTTGATAATAGCTCGGAACTGAGAGACCTTTTGTTACTTCACAGCAGTAGCCATTATTCCTATCATTCAAGAATATTATGCCAATCTTTGGGTGACTACTGACGAGCACTTTATGTTAGAGGTAAACATATTGAATTTACTCGAGAAAGAATCAATACACTTTATAGGCTGAGGAATGAATTTCATTGCGAGTATTTTGTATTTATGATTTTTGATTCATCACTTGATAAAGTAATTGCCTAACTTACTGATGGAAAGGGAGAATGGAAGATTAAGAATAATCATAAAGTTAATTTCTCCACTTTCACGTTGAATGTGTAATCCAAAGCATAGCATTAGTTTATTTCTGAAAAATTACTTCCAACTAATCACCTTAGTGAAGTAACCAAGTTGAGAGCAGTACTAAATTTTTGCATCCAATGAATGAAAGCTGTTGATATTGGTGCTCTTATTGTGCATAATGCTTCAAGATTGCTAGAAGTGGGACCACTACTGGTTTAGGGTATTCTGCCCTAATTTTAACTTTATGTGAATAATCAGGAGTAGAATTTGATTAGAATGAAGAAATGTTGCAACCACTTAAACCCATTGGAAACCCATAATTCATAAATTTGAATCATTTGCTTGATTTAGAAGTGAAAGTAGTGATAGACCCACTACATCAACTGTAGGACCATCTACTTCTAGTTCTGTTTCACGTGAAAATATTATGGAACAGTTAATGATTCAACAATCAGATATTATAGCGATGTAGAATAGAAGGTGGTATGGAAAGAAGAAATTCTCACAATGATGATTATAAGTAGAGAAGAGCACAACATGACATTGCATATGAGGAGGCGATGGTTAGATATCTGAGGGGTGATCATACTGTAGAATTTCCTACATGCCCCAACTTTACGCCTTATGTGAAAGATAACTTTGAATAAGATGATGAAGAAGAATAAGAATAAGATGAGGAGGAAGTTGATGAATGAAGATTTAGTGAATTTTATTTATTTTTATTTTTTGTTGTTTGTTTAGTTTTGTTGTTGGAATGATTTGGACAATTTATGTGTTTTGATTGTGGAGCTGTTGAGCTTGTTTGTGTGTAAATGTAAACTGTAGATGTTTGTTTTTAGGATGGTTAGTTTCTTTAATTTACTATTTATGTTTTTAATTTACCTTTTCTTAGCAAATCATTTGATATATTATATTTCATTCAATGCTTTACAACCTTTACTTTTTTAAATTAGTACTTGCAATGTGTAGAGCCAAGTTTCATATTCAGAATCCACTACAAGTTAGTTTTATTTTTATGCATTTACTATTTTTTTTTCACCTACAAATTTTTGTACTACAAGCTTTACTTATTATTTAAAAATCTAAATTTTGGGAAAAGAAAAAATTCTTTCAAAGAATTAGACTAAATTTTATTTGCCCTCAATTAACTATATTTTCAAAATTAATTTAACACAGCCTTGGATATCAGAGTTTAACTTTAAATAACTATACTTTGGTTTGAAAATATTATAGTAAATTTAAGCAAAATTTTTTTAATAATGATGGTCAATTCTAGAGTTAAGATATTTAGTATGAAAGAATACGAATATTTATTTTCTATTTACAGTAAAGAAAATTGTATTTTTAAAGTATTAAGAATCTTAGAGTTTCATATAAGAAGACAAGAATGAGACTTTATGAAAAATTTTCAAAGCTAATATAAATTTATAAAGTGAAGGAAGGTAAGAAGTTTTAACTTCAAGAAGAGTATAGTGATGATCAAAATTATTCAAGGCTATCCAGATATAATAATTCCTCACATGGAAAAAAAAGAAAGGATTGAAAATGATCCTAAAGAAAAAGAAAAAGAAAAGAAAAGGAAAAGAAAAAAAATATGTGAGGAAAAGCTTGAGGAGACGTCTAATAAAAAATTGGATTCACTTCAATCAACTTCAGAAAAAAAAGGCTTTATTACATTTTCTAAACTCTTATTTGAGTATTAACATCCATACTAATAAAGTTTTCATGAAATTCTTTTTCATATGGACATTCTAAGTATCTTCAATATGACAAATTACAATTCTTCTTGAAATTAATGGAGATTCATAATTCTTAGATTTGATTACTAGGTGTTCTCATGCTTTTAGTTTTAACCTAAGTTATTAAAAGTTTTTATTGAGTTATACTATTATATTAATTAAACTAATTTATAGAAGTTTATAAGTTAATCTCTATCATAAGTCATATTTTTATGTAGTAAAAGAGTCACTTGAGGACAAGTAACATTTAAGTTTGGGAGATTTTGATACACTAAAAAAATGTGCACTTTAATATATACATTTTACGATTAAATTTTGTGAGATTGCACTTTAAAGAAGGGTATTTTCATTTTTTATTGCAGGTATATTGTTTTTAGGCATTTGAAGCAAAAAAGAGCAAAATGGAAGACATTTAGAGTCAAAATGGAGCTTTTCAACATCCTGGCGTTAGAGGCGCCAGAACTGGCGCCATTATACAGAGAGCTGGTACTAGAGGCACCTAAAATTGGAACAAGAGGTGCCCTTTTGTAGATAAGTGGTGTCATATGTGACATAATTGGTGCCAGTGGCACCAAAATATAGAGAACAGTGCAAAAATTCAATACAATGGCACCAGAGGCACCAACAACAAATTAAGACAGAATAAGGCAGTTATTGACTATTTTTTAGTGGTTCTAGAAGGATCCATTCAATTCAAACATCCCATGGAGTAATTCAATGCATCTAAACACTTTGTAAAAGCTATTGAATGAAGAGATATGTCTCTTGAATGACAGGACTTGTCTCTTGGTGTGCAGTGGTGTGCTTTTTGGGAAAAAAGGAGGGAATTTTGAATTCTTTTTGAAAGAAGGCTGGCCCTAAAAAAAAGAGGATAGTCAAGAGAGTCAAGGGAGGGGGGAGAGAGGTTTGAAAGAGGAGAAGTTAAGGCATGAGAGAGAGTCTTGGAGGAAAAGTAAGGTTTTTCTTCTAGAGCTATAAGAGGAGAGTGATGGTGAGAGATTTCTTTTTCATTACATTTCTAGAGAGAATTGAGTGTGATTGTAAAGAGAGAAAGTTCTTAAGGGGAACTTCAAGGGATATACTTGAGAATGAGTGTGAGATAAATTTTGTTCCTTCCTTTATTTGTTTTGTAAACTTGTTTTTATATATAAAATCTATATTTTGTCATATCTTTCTCATGAATTTTGAGCAGTCTTCTGTATCCTTCTCCCTATAATAAGATATGATTTTCTTAAAAATTAATTTGGTATGAAAAGTTTTAAATGTAAATAAATTGTGATTATTCGAACTCTAATCTTCATTTACTTTTTGTTCTCGCCAATTAAAATGTGAAAATTTGTTGAGAAACATAAGATTTGAAAAGACTATACTTTATACAATAAGGTAAGAGTCACATTCAATTTCATGAGTGAGATTGTAGTCCATGGGGTTGAGTGCAAATAAATAGGGAAATATACTTTGATGGGCGCAGAATTGGAGATTTTAGGGTGACTAACTAAAATCTAAAATTTGGTCCAGTTGCTTGGAAACTAAAGTGAGATTGTTCACCTTTAGGGGAGGAGGAGAAGTGAGAGCTCTAGAGTGCAGCCAGTATCTTCTCAGCCTAATCAAAGATTTAGGGACCAAACTCTAGATTAGTCAATGTTCTTTATTCATTCTCAGAGGGTAAAAAATATGATTGCTCCCATTTGGCACAATACAATTATATATATAGAAGTGAGAGCTCTAGAGTGGCAGCCAGTATCCTCTCAACCTAACCACGAATTTAGCGACCAAACTCTAGATTAGTCAATGTTCTTTATGCACTCTCTGAGGGTAAATAACAAGATTGCTCCTATTTTGCACAATATAATTTCATATGTAATTTAAATGATTTTAATTACTTCACATTCCATAAACTCCTTGTAAAAGGGAATGATGCTTTCTTAAATTTGAACTTATCATTACAAAAATTTGTTTAGTCTTAATAAGTTTACTTTTGAAGTTTAGCAAATTGCATAGTTACCCTAATTTTTTAACTGCATTTCATTTAGCATACAATAAATTTTTTTTATATTTGTTTTGTATACTTAAGTTTCATAGTTTAAATATTTTTTTTACATTATAACAATAAGAATTTCCAACTCCATGTGGGATCGATACTTAGGACTCCATTAGAGCCATTTATTACTTGAGCAATACATATACTTGCGTTGTTATTATGGTTTGGGAGCTTAAAAATTTTAAAATATAAAACTATTTATACTGAATTTATTTTTTTTTGAGATTAAACTTTATTTTTACTATTAGTGTTGTCGTGTGTGTATTGTAGTATTGAAAGATATTTACAACACACCACAAAAACCGCACATCAGTCATTTTTGAAGCTTTATAAATAGAGATTAATTCCAAGAGGCTAGGGGGTCAGATATACAGAGTCACAGTGTGTTTGTTTTTTAAGAGTGTGAGTAGTTTTCTTTGTGAGTCTTTGTGATTTCTGGAGTTTGTGAGTCCTGTAAGTGTCGTTGGAGTCAGAGAAGTCAAAGGAACTTCAAAGGGGTTCTTGGGGAATCATTAGTTGTATCTTTGTCTTTAAGTCTTGTACTTTAGATTTGAGTTTTATAAATATGTTTTTTTTGTTATCCCCATGCGTTTTGAGTGGTTTTCTCTCTTTCCTTGCAATATGAAATAATCAAGTAAGTTATTTTGATTTTGTTTAGAACTTTTTTTATTCCTAAAAATTATGATGATATTCTTACTAGATATTCATTTACTTTACAAATTAGCCACTTGTATTGTTAAAATTTGTTAAGGAAACTTATAGACCAAAAAGGGCTAAGATTTCTCAACTTTTAAGTATCACATTTCACCTTAGAAAAAGTAGTGGCGATCGTCCAAAGGGGAGTGCAAATAAATAGGGAGATAATATTTGATGGGCCTAGAATGGAGATTTATAGAGTGACATGCTAGATTCTTTTATCAATTTGGTCTAGAGATTGGAAGTAAGGGTCACTGCTAGGTCCGATAAAGAGGGTACAGTGGGTAATCTATGAGTGAGAGAGAAGAACATACCCAACACCAAATTTAGATTAGTCAATGTTCTTTACACATCGAAAGAAGTAAAGAATAAGTATTCTCATATTTGTCACAATACCGCATTTAAACTTCTAAACATTTGAAATCCTATACTAATTATGAATTTTTGGCAAGGAGAAAGTCTTTTTATATATTTTCTAAAATCATTTAGTTTTACTAGCATTTTGTAGAAATTAATAAACTTAATTTTTATTTATAGCTATTTTCTGCGGTCTTAAGTAAAGTTCTCTTGATGTTAAAATTCATAAATTTCATTTCTTTTTACGATTTCGATCAATTTCAAGCCTCAACGACAGTTGTTCAATCATTATAGACATAATTTTTAATTGATTAAATGATGTACTAACACAAATAAACATTCACAACACAAAACATCACAAATATATATAAATTCCAAGGGTTACAATTTACGTTACACGACACACCTAAGTTTGGTATTTTCTTAACCTTAATACATCAATTCAGCGTCGCAATCCAAGCCACAACACTTACTTTGAAAACAAAACATCCTATGCTTAGTCTCAACTATACAGAGATCTAAAAACTAAAATTCTAAACAAAGCAAAAGCAAAGTTCAAATCAAATTACACACATAGACATATAATAAATCTACTATTCATCAGAAGAGCAAGGTAAATCTACTATTCTTCAAATTCAGTGCTAGATTCTCCTCTGAGATCACCCATTGAATGAACATGAACGAAGAGGTTATAGAAGGGGTCGGTATGGAAATTCTTCAGTAGATTCCTCTTCTATCAATTTCATCCTTCTCATCAATCATATCAAACTGTCTTTGATATGTCCAGAGTGAGCAAAATGTTCTTTCATCCTCAAGTCTAGATGATCGAAGAAATCAGAGATATTGTTAATTGTATTCATAACATTTTGTACCTCTTTCTCCAATTTCCTGATTCTGCACAGGATCACTAGTGTCCTGTCCGTAACTAAAGGTTTAATAAGCAGTGAATTCTGAGACGATCTATCTACCATAATAGTCATATCATTTTCAACTTCATTGGCTGGTAATCTCTCAGTTGGGGCTAAAGGCTTTCAAGGCTTTCAAGGTAGAAGTACCTTTTCCCAATTCTCATAACATACTTGGAACTGAATGCAAAGTAAGAAAATTGCTGAAGGATGTCCAAGCCCATAAGTTGATCCATGAACGATCAGACCCAAAACAGGCTTCACAATTATAAATCCGATAATTCATAATAGCACTTTCCTTAGTAACTTTACCGATCTTCATCGTCGGTAATAGTTTTGCAGAAATGAAGAAGTTCCAGTGTTTAGAAATGGGGTTTAGAAGTGTCGTAGAAAAACTAACATACCCGTTTTCTCTAATTTCACAGTCTTCAGTTTTGTTTATATTAAATATTGGTAGATCACATTCATCAGGTTTCTCGTCCAGACGAAGTTTGAATAATGACAGACAGGAACATTCTCGATCATATATAACTCATTGATCCATGCAGGAGTAAAAGTTATCCATCTACCTCGCACATAGACAACTCCCTGGTTGATTCCATGCAAATTAACATAAAATTTCTTCACCACAGGAACAACTACGGCGACTGTAGTGTAGCTCAACACTTCCCATCTTCATCGCACAATCATCTCTTCAATTTCAATCGATGGATTATTCAATACTCGATTCACGAATCCTCTTTCCTTGATTAATCTCTTCTTTGTTAGTGCCTTATTGAAGATTCATTGAAGATTCGCTGCGCTTCAGCACTAATGAACTTTCTTGGGTTGAACACACGCAATTTATGGTTTTAAGAGGAATTGGACGCCATAGGGATGAATTTAGTAGAATTTCACTTTATTTTTGGGGAAATACGAACTTAGGAGTTGAATTTTGAATTAAAAGGAGTAACACCAGCCTAAAACTGCTAAATACTGTCAATTTAAACTCCAAAAACCGTCATCCCACTAGTCTCGCCGTCGGCAGCGTCGAGGGCGCCGTCGGCGGGCCCTTATAAGCCTTTATAATTTAATTACCTAGACTCTCATGAAAAACCGTCGTCGGCAGTGTTGATGGTGCCGTTGGTGCCGAAGGCAAAAATTGTACAGTTTCACTCTGGTCCAATTGCGTTCCAAACTTTTCTATGGATCCAATTTTTATGATGATTTAACGGTAAATATGAGTAGTCGAGTTCAATACTACCACAAAATAATGATAATTTCAAATAAAACTACTATAATCATAATAAAAATAAAGATAACTATGGGTTGACTCCCATAAATTGCTTGGTTTAACGTCGTTAGCCAAACTTATTTAGGTATTATTCAGGTTAACTGATCATTAAAACCTCTTTAAAATTTAGTCTTTTACCCTCAAAATACAGTTTTAATCTATGCCCATTTACTTTAAATCTATTTCCAGTCTTTTGATCTTTAATTTCAACAACTCCGTAAGTATAAACTTGAGTCACAGTAAAGGGTCCTAACCAACGAGACTTCAATTTCCCAGGGAATAATTTTAGCCTTGTATTGTAAAGTAAAACTTCTTATCCTGGTTTAAATTTCTTCTGGTTAATCTTTCGATCATGCCATCACTTTAGTTTCTCCTTATAAATTCTTTCATTATCATAAGATTCATTTCTTAATTCTTCCAATTCATTCAATTGTAACAATCTCTTCTCACCAGCATCTTTCAAATTATAATTGAATTCTTTAATTGCCAAATATGCTTTATGCTCCAATTCCACTGGTAAGTGACAAGTCTTTCCAAAAACCAGTCTATAAGGATTCACTCAAATATGAGTTTTATAAGCAGTACTGTAAGCCCATAATGCGCTATATGGCATCCAGTCTAGTGGACCAATCCACTCTACTAGGGTTTACAGTCTCTTCAAGTATTGTTTAATCTCTCTATTAGAAACTTCAACTAACCCACTGGT
>NW_018249170.1:36466-36748 GCF_001263595.1 Phalaenopsis equestris
GAATGTTGCAGGTGCATTACATAATCCGAAAGGCATTCTTCAAAAAGCAAAAGTTCCAAAAGGACTAGTAAATGTTGTCTTTTTTTATCCTCAGGAGCAATTGGATTTTGATGGTAACCAGTATATCCATCTAAAAAATAAAAATATTTGTGCCCAGTAAGTCTATATACTATTTGGTCTAAAAATGGTAAAGGGAAGTGATCTTTCCTAGTGGCAGTGTTTAATTTTCTATAATCAATGCAAATACACCACCCAATAACTTGTCTGATAGGTATTAATTCA
>NW_018249170.1:37711-48198 GCF_001263595.1 Phalaenopsis equestris
CACATAAAACTCTTCCATAAAATCTTTCACCGATAGCACACGGTATAGTGAAACTATCTGGATCTTTTAATTTTTCAGGAAGCTTTTTCTGAATAATTACACTACATTCTTTGCTAAGTGCAATTGTTTCACTATCAGTGAAATTTTTTTTCTTGCTCAGAATATCTCCCATAAACTTCACATAATTGGGCGTTTGCTCTAAAGCTTCTACGAAGGGAATATTTACCGTTAATTTCTTAAGAATTTCTAAAAAGTTGGAAAATTGTTTATTCTGTTTGTGTTGCTTTAATCTTTGAGGAAACGGTGGTGGAGGTTTCTTCACAGTAATTCTCATTTGTGTAAGTGGATATTCTAAATCTGAGTATTCATGATCCTTTTCTTTTTCTGTATCCACTTTCTGTTTTTCAGTTTTCGTTTCTTTCAGTCTTATTTCCAATTCTTTTCCACTTCGTAATTGTATCACTTTTATCTATTCTTTTCCTTGATCTTTAGGATTTGGTTCCACAGTACTAGGAAAAGTTCCTAATGTTCGGTTACTAAGCGCAGTAGCGATATGCCGAATTGATTTTCAATATTCTTAAAAGCATTTCCTTTATTCTTTTAATTGATTTCCTTAAACTTGTAATTTATTTCCTTGATTATGCAATTGTTGACCCATGTTTAATATCATCTCTTCCATAGTCAACTTCTTTTCCTTAATTTGAGTGTTACTGTTAAATCCTGAAGGATAAGAAGGTTTATAATTAACATTTCCTTGGTTGGATGAATTTTCTAATGTGTTCACTGGGTTGTTCGCCAATTATTGATTTGTAGAAGAATTGTTATTCAAATTAAAATATGGATGATTCTTCCAACCTGGGTTATAATTGTTCAAATAAGGATTGTTGGGTTTATTATTAATAGCTTTTAAAGTCTCATACAAAGGTTGAACATCCACAAATTGCCCAGATGAATTCTCTTCCATCATAGTAGGTGTTGGATTTATTTCATAATGATCTAATTCTTTAAAATCGCAACAATCTGTGAAGCTAACATAGATATTGCATCAAAATCGTGGATACTAGCTACTCTTTTAGAATTTACCCTTTTAGAGGGCCATTGAAAATTTTTGGTAGCCATCTCTTCTATTAACGAATAAGCCTCATCAAATGGTTTTGACATTAAAGAACCACCAGCCGCAACATCTATAATCAATCTAAGTGATCCCACTAATCCATTATAAAAAGTTTGAATTATCAACCAATCTGGTAACAAATGATGAGGGCACTTTTTAAGAAGATCTTTAAATCTCTCCCAAGCTTCATATATGGACTCTCCATCAATCTCACAAAATGATGTTGTGTCATTTCAAAGTTTAGCAGTTTTGGATGGAGGGAAATATTTGGATAGAAATTTCTGTGAAAGTTCTCTCCAAGTTCTAATAGATCCAGGTGCTAACGAATTTAACCACATCTTAGCCTTATCCCTCAGTGAAAAAGGAAAAAGACTAAGTCTAACAGCACCGTTTGAGACTCTATCATATTTAAAAGTAGCACACAGTCCTAAAAAACTAGCGAGGAGGTGTAAATTAGGATCTTCATTTGGTGTACCTGATTGTTTTGTACCATTTGGATAATAGCAGGTTTCAGCTCAAATGAATCAGCAGCTACATCAAGATTTTGGATAGATTAGTGAATTTCATCTGCTGTAGGATTTGCATAATCTCATAGAGGTCTAGGTTGGTGTTCATTTTCTATTCATTGATTATTTACGTTATTTTCCATTGTGTCAGGATTTCTAGGTTCTCTTTTTAGTCTTCTAATTCTTCTAACAGTATAAGATTTTCAGGTCCAAATTTACGCATACAATTAAAATCAGTATACAAAAAAAAAGTTAACTAAATATGAAAATAAGTTGCAATTCGAGTAAAAATTTTCTAATAGTCCTAATTTATCCATTACTCTAATTATGATTCTTGTTTACTCCCCGACAACAGCTCTAAAAACTTAACAGTGACTTTATATATGCTTAAAAATATAAGAATTTAATATTACTGCTAGAAGATTTAATTCCTCGGCAACAGTACCAAAAACTTGACAATGGTTATAGATTCGATCAAGATGTATATATAAAATATTCAATAAT
Source organism: Phalaenopsis equestris (assembly GCF_001263595.1). Classification (NCBI taxonomy): domain Eukaryota; kingdom Viridiplantae; phylum Streptophyta; class Magnoliopsida; order Asparagales; family Orchidaceae; genus Phalaenopsis; species Phalaenopsis equestris. Next base: position 39,836 of record NW_018249170.1, read on the forward strand.
GGTAAAGTCACAGTTATCAACAAAAGTATACGTATCGTTCAAGTAATACAGGGCTCTAATGGAGTCCTAGATATCAATCCCAAAGGGAGTAATATTAGAGGGTACAAACTAAGGCTTTAGAAAATTAATACTTAATTACAATAATATAATTCAAATTGCTTATCTATCACTAATAGGAAATTGAAATAAATATGTAATTTTAATAACTCTTAAATAACTATTTATACTAATAAAGTTTTTAATGTGAAATTCAATATATAAGAAAGCATCCTTCTCCATGTCAAGAAATTATAGTTAATGGATAAAGTGAATCTATTCAAATTGTATTGTGCCAAATAGGAGCATACCTATTCTTTACCCTTTAGTTCAGGCATAAAGAACATTGACTAATTCTATGCTTGGTTACTGAATCTGTGGCTCGGCTAGGAGGATATCGGCTCTCACTTTGGAGCTCCTACATTCCCCTTGGTTGAGGGCTAACATCGATACTTCAACACCAAAATGATAGGACCAAATTGAGGATTTTAGTCTGTCACTCTAAAATCTCCAATTTTACTCCCGATAATATTATTTCCCTATTTATTTGCGCCTAACTTCCAAGGGCTTTGAACTCCCCGAATCTTGGAAGTAATTTTCACTTTAGTTGTAAAACTCAACATAATTTAACAAATCAATTGGCCAGATTGAAAGTAAATTAAGATCGAAGTGAAAAGATCATCACAACTTCTTTAACATTTTCAAGGCTCAACCAATTCAAATCACCATTTCATAAATCTCAAGACAAGGAGAAAGACAGAGAAAACTACTCAAAACTCGTGGGGAAGATACAATAAAACTCAGAATTTATATATAAAAGCAAAGTCATACAAAATACAACAAGTAAATAACATTTATCTCTAATTCCTCTCCAATAAAACTCCTCAAAGTTCCTCTGAATCTCTTCCTTTCTTTACAACACACAGAATTCTTCTTTGAAGTGCCAAGGAGGAAGAAATCTCTTACTTTCCTTCCACTCTTACAATCTCTTGAAGAATTCCTCACAATCTAACACTAAATTAAACTCTCTACACTCTCCACACTCTCCTACCACTTGCAACTCCCCCTCCAGAACCTCTCAATTTTCGGCCAAAATCTTCTTTTAATGTTGTAGAAGAGTTTTTTTAAGAGTTGCCTAAGCATCCCTCCAAAAATCGTCCACATTCAATGCACCTTTTGAATTAACCGCTGATCTCGTCGTCGGCGGGCCTTCTAAAAATTTGGCTGGAGTCTCGGGAAAATCTCACCGTTGGCACCCTAATTCAATTCTTCATATTTTGGTCCTTTTTGCTCAAAATTAACTCCTTTTTGCATCTTTTTTCTCCAATGACCATAACTCATCATACCAGCAACAAAACATCAAAAATACCTTTCTTTAAAGTGCAATATCATAAAAAATAATGTAAAATAGGTATGAAAATCTCAACATATTTTCCTTCGGTCCGTAATCAAATGCAAAGTCAAAGCGCTGCAATAAGAGATAATGAGAATCAACTGGGATAAATTGCTAAGGCACTTAACAATAACCCCCATCGATCACTTCCAAGTAATGTTAAAATAAATCCAAAAGACAAAGGAATATAATTAGAACAAATTAAAGTATTTCAACTCATGAGTGGAAAGGAATTAAATATTGGAATTAAAAAAGAGATTAAAGTTGAGAGATAGATTGAAGAAACTTAAAACCTTAAATAAACTATTTCTAAAACCAAGAATAATTTGTCTCTCTAACTAAGAATAATTTAAATACCACCACCTCCTTTTCCTCAACGACTGAGACAACAAAAGCTTGATCAACAATTTTCAAGTTTTTTTGAGGTATTTAAGAAGCTTACAATCAATATTATGTTTGCAAAAGCTTTAGAACAAATGCCGAGTTATGCTAAATTTATGAAAGATATATTAAGAAAAAAGAAGAAGTTTGAAGCTTATGAGACTGTTGCACTTAGTGAAGACTGTAGTGCAATAATTTAAAATAAGCTTCCTCAAAAGCTTAAAGACCTAGGTAGCTTCACTATACCCTGTGCAGTTGGAAGAAAAATTTATGAAAAACCCTTATACAATTTAGAAGCTAGCATTAATCTCATGCTTTTATCTATTTTTCGAAGTTAGACTTAGAAGAGATTTCTCCATTATTGTAACCCTTCAATTAGTTAATTGATCTATCACTAATCCTAAAGAGCTTATAGAAGATGTACTTGTTAAGGTGGATAAATTTATCTTCTCTATGGATTTCATTGTACTAGACATAGAAGAAGATAAAGAAATTCCTATTACTTTGGGGGAGACCTTTTCTTGCTACCGTACATGCTATGATTGATGTGCAGAAAGAAGAATTAATCATGAGAGTTAATGAATAGGAAACAACATTTAATGTTCTAAAGTCAATGAGATACCATGTTAAAGAAAAATGTTATAGGATGGACATTATTGATTATATGATTGTTAAACATTACCAAGAAAAATGTCAAGTCATTTATAAGGAAAAAGATGAAGTGATAGATCTAGAAGGATTAGATAGTGAAACTAAAAGTGATTTTGAAGAAAAATCATTAGCGATAAATACTGAGGATACTAATTATATTCAGGAAAACTTTGAGAAGTTGAATACTATTGAAAATAGTAAATCTCTAATCCCTTCAATTGAAAAACATCCTGAACTTGATATGAATATACTTCCTATGAATTTAAGGTATGCATTCTTAGGAAATTAAGCAACTTTACCTTTAATAATATCCTCATAGCCAACTAAAGATTAGAAAGAAAAATTATTGGAGATAGTAAGAAATTATAAAAAAGCTTTTGGATGTACATTAGCTAATATTAAAGGAATCAGTCCTTCAATCTGTATGCACAAAATTTTAATGGAAGATAACTATAAACCTAGGATTGATCCCCAAAGAAGATTAAATTCAATAATGAAATAAGTGGTAAAGAAAGACATTTTTAAGTGGTTAGATGCTGAGTTGATTTATCCTATACCTGATAGTGCTTGGGTTAATCTTATTCATTGTGTTCCTAAGAAAGGAGGAGTGATTGTAATGGTGAATGAAAAGAATGAATTAATTTCAACAAGACAAGCCACTGGTTGTCGAATCCGTACTGACTATAGAAAATTAATTACTGCCATTAGGAATGATCACTTTAATTTACCTTTCTTGGACCAAATGTTGGATAGAATAGTTGGACATCAATATTTTTGCTTTTTGGATGGATATTCTGGTTATCACCAAATATCAATTGCACTAGAGGATCAAGAAAAGACAACATTTTCAAGTCCTTATGGGACTGCTGCTTTTAGAAGAATGTCTTTTGGTTTGTGTAATGCACCTACAACATTCTAAAGGTGTATGATGTCCATTTTCTGTGACCTAATTGAGAAAGGAATTGAAGTTTTTATTCATGATTTCTCAATTTTTGGAATCTATTTCGATTCACTTTTAGATCATTTAATAAAGGGTTTAAAATGCTGTGAAGAAACTAATTTAGTTCTCAATTAGGAAAAATGTCAATTTATGGTCACAGGAGGGATTGCATTAGACATAAAATTTCTAAAATGGCATGGAAGTTGATGAAGCAAAAATTCAATTTATTGCCGAATTACAACCTCCCACTTAGTAACAACAGTAAAAAGTTTTCTAGGATATGTTGAATTTTATAAGAGGTATATTAATGACTTTTCTAGAACTGCTAAGCCTTTATGCCATCTTTTAGAAAAAGAAACTAATTTTGATTTTAATGATGATTGGCTTGAAGCCTACAATTTATTAAAGGAAAAATTAATTACTGCACCAATCAATGTTGCACATGCTTGGGAAAAACCATTTGAATTAATGTGTGATCCAAGTGATTATGCCATTGGAGCTATTTTAGGACAAAAATATGATAACATTTTTAAAATTAAATATTATGCCAACAAAACTATTAACGAAGCTCAAATTAATTACACAAAAATTGAAAAAGAGTTATTGGCAATAGTATATAATTTTGATACATTTACACCATATTTACTTGGAGCTAAATGTATTGTGCATACTAATCATTCCACTATTAAATAACTTATGTCAAAGAAGGATGCCAAACCAAAATTAATCAGATGAATCCAACATTTACAAGAATTTGAATTTAGATAGTGGATAGGAAAGGTGCTGATAATCAAATTGTTGATCATTAGTTAAGAATAGAACATGAAAATGATAAGAACAACGAGAATGACATAAATGAAAATTTTCCTTATTAACAACTTTATGCTATTGCTGAGTGGCATATACCATGGTATGCTGATATAATTAACTACTTAGTTAGTAATATTCTACCATACATACGTACAAGCCACCAAAAAAAGAAATTTATGTATGATGTAAGATTTTACTTTTGGGATGACCCTTATTAATATAAAAGATGTCGAGAATCTGTCATTTGAAGATGTATACTAATTAATAAAACCCTAGAAATTATAAAAATGTCATAAATTTAAATTTGTGGGACACATTTGAATAGATAAGACTGTATTTAAAATTGTACACTCTGGATTTTATTGGCCTACATCATTTAAGGATGTTAATAATTATATGAAACTAAAACAGATGAAATGCCCCAATATTTTACTTTAGGAGTTGAGATTTTTGATGTATGGGTTTAGATTTTATGGGATTGTTTATACCATCTTCAGGAAAGACTTATATCTTATTAGCTATGGACTATGTGTCTAAATGGATTTAAGCGATAGCTTTATCTCATTGTGATGCTTTGGGTGTTGCAATTTTTTTTAAAATTTTTTTTACTAGATTTGGAATGCCAAGAGTGATCATAACTGATGAGGGAAGTCACTTTAAGAATAGAATTGAAATATTACTTAGAAAATAAGGGGTAAAACATAGGATAACCACAACTTATCACCCTCAGAACAATGGATTAGCAGAAGTATCAAATCATGAAATTAAAAAAAATTGGAGAAAACTGTAAATCCTAAATAAACTAATTGGTCTGATAGACTTGATTCTGCATTATAGGCTTATAGGACTACTTATAAAACTCCTATAGGAAAGTCTCAATATAAACTCACATTTGGAGAAGCTTGTTATTTACTAGTTGAGTTAGAGCATAAAGCTTACTGGGCAATAAAAGAATTTAATTATAATTTAAAGGATGCTAGAGAAAAATGAGTATTACAAGTAAATGAGCTTGAGGAAATTAGAAATGAATCTTATGAAAATGCTAGAATTTATAAGGAAAAGATGAAAATTTGGCATGATCGTAAGATTATAAGAAAGAATTTTGAGACTGGACAAGAAGTTTTATTATACAATACTGGATTGAAATTATTTTATGAAAAACATAAGTTCAGGTGGATGGGGCCATTTATTGTGATAAAAGTTTATCCTTATGGAGCTGTGGAAATTAAAGATCCCAAAAAAGAATGCGTAATTAAAGTAAATGGACTGTTGATGGCCAAATTGGGAGGATGATATTTAATTTAATATGTATATATAGTTTTGAAAAATATTATTTTAATTTTATAAATGCGAAACCACACCGATCTCATATAAATAATAGTTTAAATAAACGAGCACAACACAACAAGTAATACATCTATCCCAAGGAATATAAATATTACTTACTAATGAAGCTAGATTAAATAAACTAAATAATTTATGGCATACATTTTAGTTTGCGAACCTTTATGTTGACTGAAAAGTTCCTCTAAAAAATATAAAAAATTAGACAGGGTTTATATTAAACTGGATTCTAAAGTTTCCTGTAAGGGCAAGCCATTATAGTTAATTACAACTTAGGCAACCGAAGTCACCTAAGAAAACTTTCGATTTAGTTCAGAAAATATTATCTTCAAGAATTTCAAAGGTTGAAAAAAGGAGTTTCAAATGGGCAAAGCTCAAATTTGGAAGAATTATTATGGAATCCAAAGAAAGAAAAACTAGGGGATGTCACGTATCCTGAAGAGAACCTCAGTAACTTTCCAGACTATCCTATGATTAGGCTTCAATTTTGGAGTGATGATTAAATGTTTCATCCTGCCAATTTCATTAGTTATGGCTTACACTTGCATGACACAATTATACAAATAGCCTGGAAGATAGGAGGATTTGTGTCGTGACAAACGACAACCTAAAAATCCTAAAATGAGTTAGGGCTTAAATTACATAACATTATTGTACAAAGGTCTAAAGATCAAGTGAGGATTATGTCTTGTTATTTAATTCTAAAGAAAGCTTGTTATTGTAGATCTGCTTGATCTCTCAATGTTGTTCTTCTATACATCCTCGACATGCTACCCACGGAGTCAGCTCCATGCTCCCGATGAAGTAAAAATTCTAAAATCTAAGGTTCAAAAGGTTTTACCAAGTGTATTTCAAGTAACAAGTTTTATTATTATTAAAGCATTATGGGGGGGTTAAACTTATTTGATTGACACCAGTTAGGATCCCATTGTTCCCTCATTCTTCTAGTATCACTATTTTCTCTTAAATTTACTTAGTATTAAAGAGTTGTTAGGCTCAATTAAACTTTCATTAATAACCATGGGTTACCTCAACCAAGGAACTCCCGTAAATTTAAGGGACGTATTATGTAATTGTCATGCTATTTTGAAAAGTATTGTTTAATTTTGAAAATAGATTTTGTAATTTTAAATTTTGGTTTAGTTTTACAAGTAAATGCAGGTAAGAAAAATGTTGTAAAGTAAATAAGTAAAATTACATTGCATAAAATAAATGCGCACCAGGGCCTCTACTACCGCTACATAGTTAACATCATAAATCTTGATATATTTGCAGGAAATTCATTGCAAGAAAGTAAACGGAAACATACGATATAGAAAATTCACAAAAAACTAGTCATAGTAAAACATGAGTTAACAAAAACACGTAGTCACATATGAAAAACCATAAGTAAGACATTGGTAAAGGTGGGGGGCTCAGAGCTGGACTGTGTGCTTCCCAACCTTAAGAAAGAGCAACCAACCCGATCATTTATGGAGGGCAGTCTTAACCTCAATCCAAGTGATTAACCTTATACCTTTATAAGTTTTCATTTTCTAAAACTCAATTTTCATGCATATAAAAATTTTTTTATCATACAAAAGAGATTTTTGTTTAAAACATTTTGTAGAGTGGTGTAGTCCACAGGTTAATCAATTTAATAGCGCTAGGACTAGAACTAACCTAAGAGTATTAGGAAAAATCATCTTCTCAAGAGTTGTCAAATAGTACTATCGGTGCTCCTTGTATTAAAGGACCTTGAGGTAGGTGAAAATATTCTAAATTCCAAGTTTAAAGGTCCTTGAGGTAGGAGAAACTATTCTAAATTCCATGTTATATCCCTCGTTTTTGCACACATTAAAATTATTGTCACAATAATTAATAAAATTACTACTTTACTCTTATCATGAAAAGGTAACAAGTTGGTTTCTCCCTCTTAACCCATTATGTTTCAGAATTCCAGAACAGTCTATCATGATCTAAATTACCCATTTACCCCTTTAAGTAATCTAAAATTTAATTAAGGCATCAAAATCTAAAAATTACCAATTTTCCTCTAGGGCTCTTGATACACTTAAAATATATAGTGTTTTTAGACACATGTTTATATCTATTTTTGAGATATTGCATTTTAATGGAAGGTATTTTTGTGTTTTTCTTACAGATACAGGTAAAAAGGGTGAAAAATGCTTAAAGGAGTGAAAAATGATCAAATTTGGAGCAAAAAGATGAAAAATGTGCAAAAGAGTATTGGCGCCTAAGCGCCAGATCCAGTGCTTAAACGCCGGTTAAACACATAAGCCCACGCCTAAGCGCTAGAGGCCTCGCGCTTAAGTGCCAGTGGCATTTATTGGACAAGTAAATTTGGTTTCTGAGAATTTTGAAGAGGTTTTTGAGGCACCCATTGGCTTAATAGGTGGTTATAACAACCACAGACGAAAATTATCACGAAAGGATGCATCTCTTGGGAAATACATCGAATCTAGACATATTTTGAAGAGAAACCAAGGCACCAATTGGAAATTTATAAAAAAAAGGAAGAGAGGACTTAGAAAAGAGTCCTCAAAGTATTGGAAAGTTTTGAAAGTTCTCGTTTGAGGAGTTAGTTTAGAGAGATTTTCAGGCACCACTTTTACTTTTATTTTATCCTTTTTGTTATTTTATAAAAGAAGAGAATCAAAGAAACTTCAAGAGTTTGGTGGAGGACTTGAGATAAGTTTTTATCTTTCTATTTTGAGACATCTTTTTGTTTTCAGACCACTTTTGGTTTTAATTGAGACTTGTTGTTGGTTTGACAATGATTTCTTCTTTTAAATTAACGTGTGGTTT
>NW_018249170.1:48288-48884 GCF_001263595.1 Phalaenopsis equestris
ATTATTCTTTAATGTTGGAAGAAGTTGTGATGATTTTAAACCTTGTACTTTATTTACTTCTTGATTTGGCCAATTAAGATGTTAATACCTGTTGTGAGAACATGTAAGATCCGAGATGGTATTATCTCAATCAACAAATGGTAAGAATCATATTTGATTTCATGGATGAGAATGTATTTCATGGGGTTGAGTGCAAATAAATAGGAAAGTAAAATTTGAAAGGTGTAGAATTAGAGGTCTTTAGAGTGACAAGCTAAAACCCACAATTTGATTTGTAGCTTTAGGTTTTGGTACGAGATGTTAGCTCTCAGGTGGAGGGAGAAGAGGGAACTCTAGAGTGAGAGCTAGTATCTTCCTTACCTAACCCGTCTTCAAGACTATTTAAACTTTAAATTAGTCAATGTTCTTTATAGTATCTCTAGTAAGAGTAAAGAGTATTATCGCTCCTATTTGACGGACCACAATTTGCATACTTTCATAACAAAATTCTTATACTTATTACTGATTCATAAGGACAGTTTAAAGCCCCCAACTTGGTTTATTATCTTAGGTTCTGATACGAGATGTTAGCCCCCAGGTGGAGGGAATCGAGGGAA
>NW_018249170.1:49283-49641 GCF_001263595.1 Phalaenopsis equestris
TCAAAAAGTCTTATATTACTTGATAACGATATGTATACTTGCGTAGTATCCCAATATATATAAATTAAAAGTTAAATTCTTATTTTTGTTCATGATCAAGTTTTTGGTTTTGTTGCATAATAACAAAAAATAAGTGAAATTATAATCAAAATTATTGTTATATTACTGCATATAAGCAGTAAGTTGGGATCAAGTTTTTGACACCATTGCCAGGGAAAAATTGATTTTAAAAGTAAATTTCTATTTTTAGAAAGTCTTATTTAAACTTTAAGTTATCTTTTCTTATCTTATTTTATTTTGTTTATTTTATTTTATTTTATTATATGTTAGTGTATGCGTAGTTCAGGTTCTGAAGGAC
>NW_018249170.1:49714-50278 GCF_001263595.1 Phalaenopsis equestris
TAGCAAACCAAAATAATCAAAATGCTGAAATTCATCAAGAGTTTAGACCTTTAAGAGATTATGCCAACCCTACTGTAGATGAACTTCATTGTAGTATTCAAAAACCTACTGTAGTGGCTAATTCATTTGAGCTTAAACCTGCTATTATCCAAATGGTATCAAATAATCAGTTTGGGGGATCACCAACTGAAGATCCAAATTTACATCTTGCCAATTTTCTATAATTATGCACTACATTTAAATATGATGGTGTACCACATGATGCCATAAGACTTAGGTTATTTCCTTTCTCACTGAGGGATAAAGCTAAGATGTGGTTGAATTTGTTAGCACCTGAATCTTTCAGAACTTGAGGTGATGTAGTACAAAAAATTCCTTGCTAAATATTTTCCACCATAAAGAACTACAAAGCTTAGAAATGATATTACATCTTTTAATCAGTTTGAAGGGGAATCTACTTATGAAGCATGGAAAAGATTTAAAAAACTCTTATAAAAGTGTTTACACCATGCTATACCAGATTAGTTAATAATTCAAACTTTTTATAATGGATTAGTTGGATCT
>NW_018249170.1:50532-51455 GCF_001263595.1 Phalaenopsis equestris
ATGATTGAAGAGAATTCATTAGGTCAAATGGTAGATTCTCAAGCATCATTAGAAACTTTAAATGTCATAAATAACAAGCAAAATAACCCATATTCAAAATATTATAACCCAGGTTGGAAGAACCATTTCAAATTTAATTGGAATAATACTTCGGGTAGTGATAATCAGCAATGGGGGAACAATCAAGTTAACTCATTGGAAAACTGAAACAACCAAGGGAATAGTAATTATAGACCTACTTATCCTCCAGGATTTAATAATAATTCACAATCTAAGGAGAAAAAGTTGTCTATAGAAGAAGTGGTGTTACAAATGGGAAATCAATTACAAAGTCAAAGAGCTACAATAAGAAATATTGAGAATCAATTGAGACAAATAACAAATTCATTAAGTAATTGATCCCAAAGAACACTTCCTAGTAATACTAAAGTAAATCCAAAAGACCATAATAAAGAGCAAGAGCAAGTAAAAGTTGTTCAACGTAGAAGCAGAAGAGAATTGGAAGGTAGAGTTCAAAAAAGACTGAAGTAAAGAGAAAAGAAATTGAAGAGCTTGAAGAGGACACTCCAAAAGGTTTAAAGAGACATTTTTCTCCACTTAAAGTTGATTTGGAAAAACTATCACCTCCATTTTCTCAGAGATTTCATCAGCAAAAGTTGGATAAATAAATTTCAAAATTTCTAGAAATATTTAAGAAGCTTACAATTAATAGTCCATTTGCTGAAGCCTTAGAACAAATGCCGAGCTATGTAAAGTTTATTAAGGATATTCTCAACAGGAAAAGGAAGTTTGAAGATAATGAGATTATTCAACTTAGTGAGGACTGCAGTGTCATAATTCAGAAGAAGCTTCCTGAAAAGCTTAAAGATCTTGGTAGCTTTACGATTCCATGTGTAATTGGAGACAAATTTTATGGGAAAGCT
>NW_018249171.1:0-784 GCF_001263595.1 Phalaenopsis equestris
TCTATCTCATTCTAATTCTCTCTCTCTTTATCTTTATCTCTTTATCTTTATCCCTTTATCTTGCTCTCTTACCCTCTCTCTCTCCCTATCTACCTCAGACTCACTCTCACTTACACAATTTTATATAGTTTCTCTATTACCCTACCTCCCTCCCTCTTTTCTCTCTCTCGCCCTTCTCTTTGCCTTCCTCATTCTCTTTCCCACCCTCTCATTCTCTCACTTTGTCTATCTATCTCCAACTCGGTCTTCCTCCTAGCCTCCCTCTATTTTTAACTCTCTTCCACTCTAAATCTCTCCCGTACTCTATCTCTCTTCAACTCTATCACTCTCCCTTTCTTTTCCTCTGTAGCTCTTTTTCTCTCTCTCTTGCTCCCTCCCTTCATCCCTCTTACCCTTCAAGGGGGGAGTTGGAGAGAGAGTGAGAGAGTAATGAGAGAAATTTTGTGTTAGAGAGAAACATTGAGAGCTATCACTTGCTATCTCTCTCATGATTTCTTTCTTGTAATTGCTCATTCTCTTTACTTTGCTATCTCTCCCTCTCTTTTTGTCACACACTTTCTCTCAAACTATCAACAAGTCACTCTCTCCACTTTTTTAACAAGAGATCGAAAGAAATAGAGATATCATATGTGAGAGAAGCATTGGAGTGAGAGAGAGAGGGAGATAGAGAATGATGGGGAGAAACAAGTTAATAGTTTAGGGGAAGAAAGATAAGAGATAAGATAATGAAAGATGGAGAAAGAGTAGTAAGCGAGCAAGAGTGAAAAATATTGGGAGAGAAAGA
>NW_018249172.1:0-268 GCF_001263595.1 Phalaenopsis equestris
ACATTTTCATTAGTTTTGAAATCTCCTAAACCTTTTTTTTTTTTTTTTTTGCTCCAAATCAATAGTGCATGTTTTGTTTAAAAGAGAGATGCGACTCAGGGGCCCCCAAATTTTGTTTTCTTAATTAAATTTTGTCCATCACAAAAAATTTTAAATAATTTATTTAATAAAAAAGTTTATGAAAACACTTTCAAGCTTATCATAATGAGAAGATTTATTTTGACTATTTAATTAAACAATTTATTTTAATTGTGGTAACCAACATTCT
>NW_018249173.1:0-246 GCF_001263595.1 Phalaenopsis equestris
TCTGTGTCAGTTGATCAGGATGCATGCAATATGACCTCGGGGCCGTTCGGGGCCGTTTGGGGGCCGTTTATTTGATTTTGTGTGGTGTTTTGAAAATGCATCTGACTTATTTGTACAAACTACATTTTGTCAGCTTATGCGTTTTGAAAACACTGTGTTTGATTTTTACAAAAAAATAAAAATAAAAATTTATAATAGTCACCACACTTAACTTATCAATAGATTATTTTTAATCAACTTATCAGC
>NW_018249174.1:0-274 GCF_001263595.1 Phalaenopsis equestris
TGAAAAAATGTGTTTTACTTTCAAAAATACCGTGACGACGAAAGTTTTATTGTGATGTTAAATATTTGAGTGATACGCATATAAATAGAAAGTCAAGATCTTAGATATCTAGATGCAATTCACATAATTTTATTTATTTTAATTTAAAGCTTTGACAATTATGCCCTCTATAATTCATTTTTTTGCGCAATTATCTTTCTTTGAGATTATTATCTCTAGTTAATTAAAATTTTAGATTGTATACTTTATCATGAAATATATCACACAACCATAA
>NW_018249175.1:0-440 GCF_001263595.1 Phalaenopsis equestris
TCCTCTCTCCTCCCTCCTCCCTCTCTCCTCTATTCCCTCTCCCAAAAAAAAAATAAAGAAACGGTTAAAAAAAAAGGAAAGAGAGGGAAACAAAAATTTCCTTCTTATCCTCCTCACACGCGAAGGGCTGCGCCCTCTCCCATTCGCAAAAACCACCCATCCCTCTTTCGCTCGGCCTTGGGAGCCGCACCCGCCGCCGGTCTCTTCATCGCCGGCCCAGATCGCCGCAGCCGCTGGCCGCCCCTCTCTCCTGCTTCTTTTTCTCCTTTTTCTTTTTCGTCTTCTTCTTCTTCCTCTCCCTTTTTTTTATTATTCTTTTATTTTTTATTTTTTATTTTTTACTTTTTCTTCTTCTTCTTCTATTCCCTCTTCTTCTTCTCCTCCTCCTAGTTTTTCTTTTTTTTATTTTATTTTATTTTATTTCTTTTTCTTCTTTTTCT
>NW_018249176.1:0-545 GCF_001263595.1 Phalaenopsis equestris
ATATATATATATATATATATTCATGCATAGATTTAAAATGCCAATGTACTGTGTATATAAAATTGAATGTTTTAACATCGCAACATGCATGTGATGTATATTCTACCAAAAAGATTGTATCTTTTTGGTAGGTAAATTTTCGTCAAATATTAAATTTTTGGCCCTCACCGTGACGAGAAATATTTGTGTACATAAGATGTACGCAGCGCTGCGTACATCAAGGGTTATTCAGGGGGTACAATGGGGTTATATCTGGGTTATACCCCTTTGTAACCTCCGGTATAACCCGGATATAACTCTCCTGTACCACCAGAATAACCTCTGATGTACCCAGCGCTGCGTACATCTTATGTACGCAAATATTTCACCACCAGGACAACCTCAAAAGATACAATCTTTTAAAAAGCCGATCCTTATAGTGCCAAGCACCAGTTAATTCAAATGTGACAGAATAATAAAAGTAATTTAAAATATGAAGATTTACATAGATACCCCTCAATTCCTATGAATTTATATATCTAACAACTAAACTTCAATTTATATAT
>NW_018249177.1:0-1834 GCF_001263595.1 Phalaenopsis equestris
ATTTTGAGGTCATTTGTCTAGCGCGACTTAAATCCTCGTCCTATATTTTTAAGATCTCGAGGTCGTTGTTCAGTGCAACGTAAATCCTTCAATCTTCTCAGGTTATTTGCAAAATTGTAAGCCGTGCAAATGTAAGTCCTGAATATTAGATAAATTGTAGGAGTGAAACATTAAATAACATCACTTCCAAAATGTAAAGTCAAATCATAGGATAGTTAGGGAAGCCACTGAAGTCTTTTCAGTATCCGTAACATGCTATTTCTTTCGCTCATTTGAATTCCAAAATAAATGTTCTATTTTGAGTTTTTCTCACATAATTTTCCTATGACCAATAATGAAAACCAAACTTAGAATCATAATTACGGAACCCCAATCTTAATTGAGAATTTTCTTAAGTGATTTCGGTCGCTTAAAATGTAATTAACTATAGGGACTTGTGTCTATAGGAAAAATTAATAACCCATATAATTTAAACTCTATCTAATTTTCATATTAGATAGAGGATGATTTGTTGGAAATTTCGCAGACCAAATAAATATCATAAATTTCTTAATTTGAATAATTTAGACTATTATTGAGTGATATTCTTATCTTTCGAGATGAAGTATTACTTGTAATATCGTGTTCGCTTATTTAAAACATTGAATATATGAGATCTGTTTGGTTTCATTTTCTCTTTCTCTAGCTCATAGTAAGTAGTGAGTACATCACTCATCTTGTGGGGCGCGTTTTTGGTGTTCATTTAGAGCAACATAAAATATGACGGGCTTGTCGAGAGTGCTTTATAGAATTTATAATAGGCACCAAGTATATTTTAACGGAAGTCACTATCCCGTTGTGGATTTTATATTTGGAGAAGCCTATAAATGAGTCTTGTTTTGTTCACTCAAAGGCTTCATTTTTACGCATATAAATGGTTGACTTTGATCTTTACTTGCATAATTTAATATATCATTGCGTTATTTGTGAATTTTGCTTGGACAATCTTCTTTCTTACAAAGTATAATTGATTATAAATCACTAGTTGAATGTTTGTATCCCTATATGATAATTCTTTGGGAATTGTAAACTTCTCTAATTTGATATTGTCATGATCTTTTCACTTTGGTAAAGTTTGCATAGCCAATTGGTAATTTGCAGGAGCCAAATCAGTTGAGAGCTCGAAGCAGGTAATTAGCCACATTACTTCCCCAAGCATGTGCTTCCTGTTATAAAATGCCAGAAAGATCCTCTTAAGGCACTAGAATGTTCACTTCTGTCGTGAAGGATAAGGGATTTGAGCACGATCGCTCCACCTACAAGTGCATGGTGGAAAAACTAGGGGAGTTTGAAGCCATGAATAGAGTAATTTCAGAGATGAGAAGGAAAGTGGTGAACTCTTTGCTTGAAGGCATTTATGTTAGTGTGATGAAGAAGTGGGGTGAAGGGGAGGATTCCAGATGCTGTAGACACCTTTGAGAGAATGGATCTTTTACTGTGAGCCCACAGTTTTATCGTGCAATACGATTATGAACATTTTAGTCGAATACGGATACACTGATCAATCTCACAAAGTTTATCTGAGGATGCTTGAGAAATGAATCATCCCTGAAGTTTATACATTCACTAAGGATAAATTCATTTTGTAGAACAAGAAGGCCACAGCCCTTAGGCTACTTAGGAACTTGCCAGAAAGAGGGTATGATGTTAATGCAATCACATACTGCAATGTTATTTGTGGGCTGTATCAAGAAAACCTCCAGGTGAAGCATGCGAGTTGTTTGATGAGATGCTTGGTATATATGTTTGTCCTGATATAGTTACAATTAATAAACTTATACATGTGCTTTGTAGA
>NW_018249178.1:0-1888 GCF_001263595.1 Phalaenopsis equestris
AAAATAAGAAAGTAATTCAGGACTGAGGTTTAATAAATCCAAGAGGAGAAGTTGAACTTTTGATTATTGTTCGGCAATGGGAAAACTTCTTCTATTTTTTCTGCCGATGCGATAGCTGCAATTGTAATGGAATTTTATGCCAACCTTCCCAAGCTTCTGATGATTATCTATTTGTTCGTGGAAAAAGGGTAGAATTTACTCCAAAGAAAATAAATGAGTTTTATTCTGTAGAAGATGTTTATAGATGCCAATATCATTCTTTTTCAGTTACAGATTAGGCTTCTATTTCATTTTTGACTAGCGAGAAAGGGGCTTGGAAAATAAAAAATGGAGTTAAAGTTAACTTTCCATGTACTAGTTTAAATTTAGTATTTAAAGCCTGACACTATTTTATTTATGGAGGATGATTACCAACAAACCATCATAGTGAGGTGACAAGGGATAGAGCCATCTTGAACTTCTGTATCCAATAGATGAAAATGATATATGTAGGCTCTATTATTTATAGGAACACTCGATCTATTGCTTTTGGAGAGACTACTAGAGGTTTAGCACACCCTGCCCTGATCTTCACACTATGTGAATAGGGTGGAGTTGATTATAGACCTGATGAGGAGAGGATTGAACCTCTAAAACCTATTGGGCCTGTCAATATAAGGACTTATGAATCTCATGTTGGATGGAGATCTAGAAGTAGGACCAGGGATATTCCTTCTACTTCAGGTACTTCTAGTACGTAGTGAGCCTACTTCTAATGACCCCAGCAACAGGGAGTTGTTGGACCAGATGATGATTCAACATGGAGATATTTTGATGATGGATCATAGGATGCAGAATATAGAGGCTAGAACTGCTCACACTGATGATCTGATCTGCCAGAAATTTGAGTATGATGCTGCTTATGATGATGCTTTAGTGGAAATCAGATTTGAGAAGAGTCTCCAAATGAAAAAGGACATGGAAGGAGAAAGAAACCTGTTCCAAATTATATGACCCCAATCCACCACCTGTTGGAGAGGGGTGGGGTTTTATTTTTTATTACAATTCTGTCCTTTTTCCTTTATTGAATAGAAAGTTTCCGAATATTAGAGATTTGAGGGGGGTTGTAGAATGGAAGGATAGGATTTAAATTCCAATTGTCATTCTCCCAAAGATCCTTTAATAATTTGAGAAAAGCTGGAGCATTGTGATCTTGAAGCAGGCTGCCTTCCAAAGACCAATTATCCCACCATAGGTTTACCAAACCTTCACCAATCTCCCAGACAAACATTTGTTCAGCTTCTTCCCTTATTTGTAGCATCTCTTTTCCCCCAATCCAACAGATAAATGAGTAGGATGCTTCTGTTTACAGTATTTACCCCATAAGAATTCAGCCCAAAGGGAGTCCTGGGATCTGAATTTAATCCAGAGTTTATAAAGGTTATTGTGCATTATTTGAGGAAAGGACTTAAAGCCTAACCCTCCTTCCATTAAGGGTTTACAAACCTTAGCCCAAGTGGACCAGTGTTTTTGTTTCCTTTGACCAACCCACAGAAATCTATTGAACTTTCCTTCTAATAATCTTTGAGTAGCCTTCTTAATAACATTCATTTGCAAGAGATAAGATGGAATGACAGATAAAACCCCCATTAGATAAATAAGATTTCTCCCAGGCCTGTAGTTTTTTTTGAATCTTCTCTATGATGTGATCAAACTAAAAATTTTTAGTTCTCCCTTTGGTAAGAAACACCCCTAGATTTTTCACTGGAAGACAGTTGTTGGTAAAGCCCGTTAAGTCAGAAACCCAGTTCTTAAACTCACTCTTGCATTGTTTGCTGAAAACAGAACTGCATTTCTAGACATTAGGCTTCATACCAGAAACATCCTGGAAATTCTCCAAGCACTGCAT
>NW_018249179.1:0-1130 GCF_001263595.1 Phalaenopsis equestris
ATATGAAATTACTGCATTTTGACAGCTTTTCAAAATAGCTGAAATTAGCATTTTCACATCATTCTGACTAGGTGCGGTGACAGTTTTAGCTGCGGTCTCGCTTCTTAAAAAAAAAAAATAATAATAATAACTACAACAGCTTTTTGAATAACAGATTATTTTTTAACAGCTTATTAACAGATTATTAATAAGTTGCAATTGTCTCAAAGAGATCTTATGTCTAATTGAACAAAATAATATAATAAATATTAAATTATTATAATATAATTTAAATGATGGAATGCTGACACAACAATGATTTTTTCTCTAATTCAATATAAATATTCTAAATCAATTTGAAATAGTTTAAACATAATTCTACACTAAAATTTTGAAGAAATATTAATTTTGAAAATGGGTCTGAAGACCGATTTATGGTTGAACCAGTCAAACGAGCCGATACAAAATGATTTTTAAGACTATGAAAAAATCAACCATGGTCAATTTTTTATGAAAACATCTGTTCAAACCAAAATAATCAAACAATTGTTTAATCTAAAATGCATGGGATATCTATATAGCTAAAATGATGCATAAGTTTTAATTAGGGTTTTTAGAATGCGTAATAAGACTGAGGAAAGATAGGACCGATTTTAATGATTGAAACCAAACCAAATAGGTCATACCTTAAGGGGTCTAACATGTAGGAAACTGGTTATATCAATGAATAGGACCCAATGCCTCGATCAAGCCAATGTGGACATTCATTTGGCTATGTTCGAGTCAATCTAGCTTCCGAGCTATAAGTTTCCGAAATTAAAGATGAATTTGACCGACTTCTCTATGATCTTTCATTCAAATTTTGCACTTCAACATGAATGACAAGTAGTTGTGGATTGATGAGACGCCAAGTGAGGGATGAAGGCAAATTGATGCCTTATGAAAAAAAATGTTTGGAAGATTTAACACTAATTGCCAAAACTATATATAAAATCTTATTAGCACTTACTACATACAATGAGAAATCTTAAATTTTAAGGGTTGGCAAAAATTCTATACATAACCTGGTCGTGCCCTTGCACCTTACATATGCATGAAAAGGTTCATTTCACTCATTAAAAGTTAAAATTGTGATATATATATATATATAT
>NW_018249180.1:0-1485 GCF_001263595.1 Phalaenopsis equestris
TGTACTCTGTGCTATTTTGGATGTAAGAAACTGTATGAGTTCTTACGTTTTTATGTAAGAAAAAACGACTTCTTAGTGGCTTAAGGTGCATATATGTATTTTACATTTTATGCTTATAAAATATGTTTGTAAATTTTTATTTGTATAGATGAATTAATATTCATATACTTTGATATATAGATAAAGAAAAATTTTAAACCTATTTGTGCTCCAAATTACAAATTTTTTTTTTTGAACAAAAGGAATAAAATGAATGTTGAAAACAATTTAGTTCATTTAATTAAGTAAAAAATAATATTTTTTATAAACTTGATGTATATTAAGCCCATATTTATACAAATAAATCGAAATATTTTAAACAGTTTTAACAAACAGGGGCAGATTGGTCATTTTTACATTAAACAGCTGGCTCACAATATTTTCACACAGTTGCACCAAACAGACAGTCAACTTCCCCACAGCTGCTTCCCTACAGCTGCTTCCTGGGGCAGCGCAGCTGCAGCTGAAAAGCTGAGAATCTGCAGCTGCGCCAAGCAGGCCCTAAGGCAATAATTATATAAACAAAGTGGCAACTCTTTTCGACAACGAAATCAAACCAATGACATGACTATGGGAATTGGCAATGACAGACATACGACACTCCGACAATCGACAACCCAATTATCAAACAATGTGTATATTGATGCACCCAAAATATATGCATTTTAAGACCTAGATTTTATACTTATTTTTGGTGATATTGCGCATTAGATGAAGGTATTTTTCATGTTAATGGTTTTTAGCACTCAGATCAAAAAGGAAGCAAAAAGGATGGAATTTAGAGTCAACAGATCAAAAAGGAAGCAAAAAGGATGAAATTTAGAGTCAAAATGGCATTCTGGAGAGAAATACGCTGCGCTAACGGCACGAGCATGAACGTTGACGATGCCAGCATGAAGGAAGGAGTCCAGCACAACTGGGCCCTTGAGGGCACCATTTAACAGAGAGCTCTAAATTAATTTTGAGCCACTGGTGTCGACGATCCCAATGTCGGTGCTGGGTGATATTCTAGAAGGTTTGATGAATCTTGATGCTTTTTGAGGAGTTACTTGACACATCTCTTGAAAAACTGATAATATGCTCTATTTAAAGTGAAAATTGATCAAAAAAATAGGTCCCTTAGTGTCTCATCATTTTTCACTACTATTCCATCGTGTGTATTGTGTAGTGTATTGAGGCTTGAGTCAGTTCCGTGAGTTTGGTGGTGAGTCTAAATGTGATTTCTCATCTAAGAGTTGTTGGAGAGATTTATTCTTCCTTACATCTAAGTGAGAGGAAGAGTTACAGGAAAGTGGTGTTTATTTATTATTGTTGGATAAATTTTCTTTTATTTATGAAATTCATGGTTTGTTGTATCTTACTAATGAGTTTTAAGTAGTATTCTTTGTCTTTCTTCTTACTTTGAGATTTAGTGAAATGAAGAGCTAATTTGGATGTGCCATTTTA
>NW_018249181.1:0-283 GCF_001263595.1 Phalaenopsis equestris
ATATATTGTGTGTGTGTGACGAAGTTAATCTGATAGATTGAATTATAAGCGAAACAATTGAATTTTATCACGCAATATCTTGCAAGATTAATATAATCAAATGTCAATAGTTACATAATAAGTCCAAATATAAAACAATGCTGTCACGACCATACATTAATATAATTAGAAAGCCGTTAATGAGATCCGGAATTATTTTAGTTTTTTATATATATATTAAGATAAGATAATTTTTTTGACGATTTACATCGGCTTGTTTATATTTCGAGCTCAAAAAGTGTGT
>NW_018249182.1:0-1249 GCF_001263595.1 Phalaenopsis equestris
GCGTTTCGCCAGTTTATCCGAAATTGTGTTGGAGTTTTTACACGAAACGCAGGGCAAGCAGCTTATCCTGAAATGCACAAGCTGCCCCAAACGGGCCCTAAGTTATACTCTCATATATACTCATGATTCACCAAAAATATATACATAGTAAATAAAATTTTTCTGAACATAATTTACCAAAATCAAATTTGTTTCTCAAAATGTCAAGCAAGAAAAAAGTTGTATCATTGACTAAAAATACCGAAGTAATCACAACTCTTGATTCCAATCAAGTAAAATGAAGTAAAATGTAGCAAAATGTATAAAGCAGATCATGTAATAAAGGTTTGCAATTCCTTATCATATTATCCAAAATCATGAAAGGAAGAATTGTATGCACACCACTTAATTCCTATATATTTATACAGCCAACACCTAAAATTCAATTTTTACACATATGCAATGAGTATGAAAAAGTGTATTTCTCTTTTTAAAAGTTAAGATGGTGACATTGTAATGTAAAATGAAAGAAGATTTGTTAGGTATGTAAATACATAGGAATTGAGTGTTTGGCATGTACATCTTAAAATTGATATTAATGGAGTTTTTTTTATTCAAGTTGAAGAGATGCCAGTCTAGCTACTTAGCATATCAAAAAGACAAGATTCTTTGATCACATGTTGAATATAGGGTGATAAAATCTTGAAAGATCCATGCAAGATATGTATCCTTAAAAAATATTCTCCCACTGTTATTGTTAAAAAGTTAAGATTTTCATTGGTTGTTAAATTATTAAAATTTAGACATGATATTTTATTTATAAATTTAAATAGCCAAAAGGAATTATTAGGAAGAGTGAATTAAGAGGGAAAAATATTAAAATTTGAAGTATTAGTTAAAATAATAGCTCACTAATGCATATAAAGCCATTCGGGAGTGACCAACTAATGAACTTAGTATGTTGAGTCGTGATGGAAGGAATCATGAGATTAGAACACTAAATCACATAAACCTTGATTGTAAGCGATTCATTAGCTCTAAAAGAAATTGTTATATGGGGTATAAATCATTGGCCTAAAGTTGGTCTTAATACCCAAGCAATTAAGTCATATTCTCCTGAAAAACACATGTGGGAGAGGATTTTTTTTAACTATTTATACATTAACTTATGTTTTACATCATGTATGTTGGATTAAACATTTAAACTCAATAAAATTATGTGCCTTAACTTGAAAATGATTGTCCAAGTTACACCCACTTCACAATTACT
>NW_018249183.1:0-2637 GCF_001263595.1 Phalaenopsis equestris
GTTGTGTATGGGCGCCTAGGCTCATAAGAGTCTGGCACCTATACGCTAGTAGGGAGGTTCCTTGGTGCCCAATGGCTGGTGCCTAGGGACCAGTCTCTCAAGTTTCTAAGGTGGAACCTAAACGCCACCCTCGTGTTAGCACTGTTGCTCCAAGTTTCCACCACATTGCTCCATGTCTTCTCCATTTTTCTTCACTTATAATACCTGTTATACCTGCAAGAAAAACATAAAAATACCTTTCTTTAAAGTTCAATTTCATCCAAAAAAATGTGCAAATAAATAAATAAATTTATGCATTCTTTTCTACATATCAAAATCACCCAAACTTAAAGGTTACTTGTCCTCAAGTAACATTACAATTTAAACATCAAGTTTGTTAATTTGAGAGAGTGGGTTCATAGAAACTACCAACAATTATGCATCCAAAAATTCATAATGTAAAAGTAGGATAACTCTAGTAAACAAGTCTAGCCCTCGGGTATAAGAAACTTGCATCCAACTAATAGAACCTCATTTCCTATTCACTTCAAAAAGAAATGAACGTTTGTTAGAAAAATAGAATTTAAGCACTCCTTTTCCTTTTTTTTAGAAAAAAATACTTAAACATCCTAGATATTAATAAGCTTAGAAGTGTGTGAAGTTTTAAATTTAAAAAGAATCTAGTAAAACCAATTTTTGATAAAGCTTCTCCTTAAGATTTTTCTCACTTTATATATTCTTTTTAATGTAATTTCTTAATTTAAGATGTAGATTTCAATACTTAGCATAACTTTATGATAGTTACTATATCTAGATATACGCTTTAATAGTTCTGAATTTCACTATAATCTTTCTGAAGTAATACACTCCACACTCCTTTACTTATTAATTTCTTTTCAAAAATTTAGAAAGTATTAGTAAAAAACATAATTTACAGAGGCTGAATTCTTATCAAGTATATATCTAAAGATACTTAATTCAATAAGCATATCACTCTTTTAAAAAATAATAGTTAATTCAATTTTCTAAATCTGGAATTACAAAGTAACTTAACACTAGTCTAGTCTCTTTTACATAGAGTTTAAATTGAATAAACTATGTCTTTCCCTTCTCAATTTTGAGGAAGTTTCCATTTTAATCCTAACACCTCAAACATAATAAATCATGACACTCAAATACAAGTTATTAAGGTCAAATAAATTTAAGCTTTTAAGAGATTTCTCTCTCTCTCTCTCTCTCTCTCTCTCTCTCTCTCTCTCTCTCTCTCTCTCTCTCTCTCTCTCTCCCACCTCCCGCCCCAACTTGACTTTTCACATATATATCAATTAAAAAATATGAATATAAATGGGGAGAAAACATTACAAAAATACATCCTACCACATGAGTGTATCATCAAGATTAATAGGTATAAACCACAAAGAACATATATGAAGTAGCAAAACATGAATACAAATGAAATTACACTAGAAAGTTTAAATAGTACAACAGGTCAATAAATAAGTTCCACAATATTAACCAAACTTGTTCTTTGAAAAGTACATAAGCAATAGTAGCAAGAAAATAAAACTAGTACATCCACACCAAAAGAAGAATAAAACTACCCCTCATCCTCATCATCCTCCTCCTCCTCATCATCCTCATCCTCATCTTCTTCATCTTTTTCTTTCTCCTCATCGGCTGAGTGTGCTTGTAGGGCTGATAGGGAGGATATACTAGGAACTCCACTGAGTTTTCCCATCCGATCCTCTGGTTCCTCCTATACATCTCCGGTTCCTCTACTTCAAAACTGACTCAATAATCAAATTGTCTTTTATGTCAATCCAAGTGTGAACAATGTTCAACTAATCGATACACCTCACCATGCAAAATGGAGGTATCATCCTCTACCCTCTCTAACTTTTGTTCAAAAGCACCCATCACAACAGTAGGACTTGGTAAGTAAGGAATAGAAGAATGAGGTTGAACCATGGGGTTGGACCTTTTTTGCAAACACTGCAATTCTCTTGTATAGTTCAATTTTTTATTTGGAGATAAGCTTCAATGGATGAAGCATCTCCTCCCCACTATTATTCAAAACTCCAACATGCTGAAAAAAATAAAAGATAGTAGACAGGTGCCAAAAACTAAGAGTAGTTCCCCATATTTGGTATTTACGGTAGAGTAATGAATAAGGAAACCTACATCACTGGATTTATCATTCTGGATGAAATCATTTAAGAAAGCTCAATCTCTAGCCACTTCACTCAGATTAGTGGAAAAAAGTATTTTAGCAGAAATGAAAAAGTGACAAGCTTTCGATATTCCATTCAATTTGGTAGTAGAAAAGTTAAGCTTAATTCCATCATTAACTTTCTACACTACCATTAGTTAAGGAATTGATAACTTTAAACAAATATTCATCAGTAAGCGTGAGATTTACGTAGAAGCCATCAGGGAGATCTTTTAAAAAAACAACTCATTGATGCAAGAAGACGAGATATCCACAAGTTTCTCTCTCACAAAAGCTGATCCATTAGTATCTTCAGGAAGATTAGCATAAAATTCTCTCACTACTGATCACAACAGTAGAGGTATTATAACAAAACTCCTCCCATTGCCTACTTACAATCACTCTCTTTGCAAACAACTTCTTTGACACCAAGAAGTCAAGTCACTGCT
>NW_018249184.1:0-415 GCF_001263595.1 Phalaenopsis equestris
TTCGCAAACAACGAGTTTTTTTGACAGCCCTATATCTAATATATAAACTTTAATTTTTATATCTATAACATTAAATTCAAATAATGTCATCTCTATAAGTTAAATTTACACATTTAAATGCATCACTAATTTTTTTAACATCACTTAAAAATAATTAGTTTTATTAATTTTTTTAAAAGTGAAATACACATTTTTATGCATAAATTTATAGCACTGTGTCATAAATATAAATATCAAATTTAAGGCATTACATATATAAATACATATAAATTGTGTGATCAGCATGTAAAATCCTCTTATTTTTATTTGTAATAGT
The DNA here is from genome assembly GCF_001263595.1 of Phalaenopsis equestris. NCBI lineage: Eukaryota > Viridiplantae > Streptophyta > Magnoliopsida > Asparagales > Orchidaceae > Phalaenopsis > Phalaenopsis equestris. The sequence goes on from NW_018249184.1 coordinate 317, forward strand.
AGCATTAAAATATTAATGTCTATCATCACAAAATTTCAGTAAAATTCTATTAACTTGACGGTGATGAGGGCTGTCAAAACGGCTCGTTGTTCGCGAACA
>NW_018249185.1:0-640 GCF_001263595.1 Phalaenopsis equestris
GAGTTCCATTCTTTCATTTAGACTGTGGGAAATCTTGTTAGAAACTGTAGTTTTGAGGGTGACTTCATTGTTTAACATGCAAGTTCCATTCTATCCGAGGGTGACATGAGTTCCATTCTATCGAATTCTCGATCCTCTGATAGAGACGTCTTAATTTAGTTACAATTTTTATTTTGGTGTTTTATTTGTGATTAAATTTTAAGTTGTATTATATTTTAAATTTTGTGGTGGTGAATTTTATCTTATTTAATTTTTAAATTTTAGTTTTAATTTTACAGCTATCCTAACAGTTTTGGTTTTTACATGCAGGGTGACATTATTGTTTAACATGCAAGTTCGAGATAATAAGTATGGAAATGTAGATGCAATAATTTAAAAGTGTACTTGTCAACTCTTCTCGTTCCTCCACCTGAAAGGTTAGCTTTGGCAACATACATATAATCTTGCAAAGAATTTAAATTGCAGGAGTAGATGAAGGTGTAGCTACCAAACCCCAAAGTATGACTCTATTAAGCCTCCAAAGATCTTAGTGGGTGATTTTAGAACAAGATATAACAAGTTTGATTTGCCCTTCAAAATATTCAAGATATTTCAAAGTGCTTGGTGCATGACCCTGAACCACTTTGTAGCTCTCTTGAAA
>NW_018249186.1:0-557 GCF_001263595.1 Phalaenopsis equestris
AATAAAATTAAGTCTCCTTATCAATTAATAGAGAACGTTTTCTGACTTTGTTGCATTCTATGATTTTATAATTTTGTGGGCAGCTAACCCGTTGCATGTCAAATAGAAAAGCTATTTTAAATAAAATTAATTCTAAATTTTTTTAATTTTTTTCAATAAATATTATATAGATAATTAGATAAATTTTGAATTATAATAAATTCAATGACTTCAAGAATCATAACCTTTAATTCTTACTTTCTTACTGAAGAAATTAAGATGAGAAAAGTGAAAATATATTACCATTCAACCAAGCAATTTGACAACAAAAATCCAATTCTATCATTTGTTTTGACAGATCATTAATTAAATACTGCAATAATGATAGGTCATTTATTTTAATTAAATTATAAATAAAACATACTTATTAAAATATTAACGTTTTTTAAAGATTGCATCAAATTTTCGTTGACTGCCAAGGCTTTGACAATTGGATCAGAAATTTAATTAGCTCGCTTTTTTGTTTTTCCTCCGCATAATGATCAATCCCTTTTTTTTGTCTTATATAAAAAAATAAT
>NW_018249187.1:0-937 GCF_001263595.1 Phalaenopsis equestris
AACGGCAGGTTAGCTTTTCCAAGAATTTGTTCAGGCATTTACAAACAATTTGAATAATTGCAAGCATTTTAGATCTATGTGTAATGATGAAACATAAAGTAAACATCACAGATACATTACCATAGGCTCATACCACTAGCCTGCCATAAGCTATTATTTATATAGAAATTGGAGTGAAAATAAGTTTAGTGCCAAAATAGTTCCTTGACTGTTTAAATGGGGTCATTCTACTCCCAGAGTTTGCCATAAGCTATTAGTAGTATATATTGTTGCAGATTCACTGGTACCGTAATTGATACTAGTGTGGTTGTCATGGAATTATTTGGACAGTTTCGGTTCTCTTAGCTCATAGAATAAGGTCAGATAAGATGTATAGGAATAACAAAAGTTGATTTTTTCAATGGATGTTAGGCGAAGCATGCTTATTACAGTCCGAAGAGAAAAGACCATATATTCATTTTCATAATCGACTGATAAGTGGTTTTTAATCCTCCTGAGCAAAAATAAATAAATTCCTGGAATGGCTTGCTCATTCAGAATTTGACGAATTCCTCCATTCAACTCTTCAAGCCAGATCCATCCTTTGATTTTTCAGTAAAACAGTAGTAAAATGTTCCCGACTACTTACAATCTCATCACTAATTTGGCTTCAATGTTTGTAAATGGTTAGTATTACAGAAAAAGATGCATAAACATTAAGAGCAGCAAAAACCGAAAGAATAACAAGAAGAAGAAAAGGTTTACCTGTATGCATTACTCATAGGAATAGCAGAATTTCATTCACCTAGCCTCAATTGTAATACAGGTATATAATACTAGTATAGAATATTCTAGAAACACTACTATTAGTTGTAATGACTGCTCTCTGCCATTCGGTTAGGATATTGATTTTATTGGTGTTAGGGGATCGCAATGTATATTATGGTTAATACCCTTT
>NW_018249188.1:0-1016 GCF_001263595.1 Phalaenopsis equestris
CACCCTCAGTCCCACCTAGCACCCTCAAACCTTACACCCCTACAACCTTCTTGTACCACAACCCTTCCTAAGCCATCTCTCGCCTCCAACCACAAACCAACTTTCTCCCTTCCAACTGACTCTCACCAACGCATATCACTACTACCGCCTGGTTGTCCATCTTCGCCCCAACCGAAGATTTGTGTCGTGTTTTCATTTCTTTTTTAGTCTTGATTGTAACCCTAATTATTTTTCTTGATATTATTCACTTTCGTTATTACGGGTCAGTAAATTCTGGTACCATTCCCAAAGAGAACAATTGTTATCAATGAGGGAGTATGAGATAGTTGTAGCCCTAGATAGCTTGCCAAAATCCATCATGCATAGTAAAAATGCTTGAGCATTTGTGTGCATGTGAGAGTGAATGTAAGAGCACAAATGATTGAGAATAGAGAGAAAACAACGAGTGCCCCCAAGGCAGCACCAATCGCGAGAACAATGATACAAAAGCTAGTTGGGGTGGATGAACGAGGAACGCTTGCCAAGCACACATAAGCCAATCCAAATTCCATGAATATTATCTTCCTTGAGAAATAAAAGTCATTGTATAATAAGATTCAATTTTAGGCATGACAACGATACATCATATAAAAATAAAAGAATTTTCAATCAAACACTCCAAATAAAAAATCTCATCATCAATTAATGTACATCACCTCTCATTAACCTCATTGTTCTCTTCCTCCACATCAATAAGCAAATTTCTATGATATTTGTTTGCAAAGTGACTCATTAGATGACTTTTAAAATAAGCCTTTAGAAAAGGTTTAGTACCCAAATCAATAACAATAAATTTTTCCTTAATGACTTTGTTAAGGATAGCATTATTGCCTTAAGATGTAGTGAATGAGATGCTCTAGTATGAATCTTTTGACTAAATTCCATGAAATTTTAACACTTAAAATTTAATACTAGCTGAAAAGCATGCTTACATGAGAGAAATCGAAATACTATCAAGTATCAAATCAAATCGAGTT
>NW_018249189.1:0-753 GCF_001263595.1 Phalaenopsis equestris
GAGGCTTGAATAACATATAGTCTTGTTATATTTATGCACCTCTAAAAAATGGAGTGCTTAAAGTAAAAAAATGGCCACCTATATCACGACCTGGTCTGGGACTTCAAATTAACCAAGAGGGAAACAGACGGTCAGACGTTGAAAATTAAATATTTTATATTTGTCTAAAATTTAAAATTACCTTGTTATTGGTTATTCACGTCTTCCATAAATGTTTTCCCTTCTATCGCTTATCTTTTAATCACTTAATTAACCTGAAAAATTAATTTAAAACAACTGTGAGTTAAACAAACCAGTGAATACTCATACTCCCAAATTACAACAATACAAATAAAAAAAATAATATGCATGTCAGTTAACTTCTTTATAAATCAATATAAATATTTAACATATTATTCAAAAATTCTATATCAATATCGTATCAATATAATTTAATATCTATACAACTGTCACAGGAGCACCGTCTAAAATTTGTATCAATTAAAATACATCAATATCAATACGTTTTTATATATGTGCACGACTACATTAGTGTTTCCTCATTAGTACTATCAAAGGGTAACTCAATCATAGTCATGGACAATAAAAACAATATATGCAAATTATATCATTCATAATTTCTTATCACTCAACTATAATGCATTAATTATTTCGTCTATGAGATTGATTATAAGCATTCACATCGAAATGACTGAAAAATTTTTAATAATAAAACAAACAATTGCATTAATTAAGCATAATTAACAACCCATA
>NW_018249190.1:0-275 GCF_001263595.1 Phalaenopsis equestris
TCTAGCAAATCTCAGTTGATTCCACCAAGAAATCTACAAATTTCACTTGCCCTGGCCCGCAAAACCGCAAACTCGAGTTAAGGAAGACAATAGGAGGGGTTAAAAATGGCATTTTCGAACAAAAAATTGACTTTTAATCTTTTGCGAACTGGTTTTCGTGAACCGTCGCTTAGCGCGAGTAAGTGGCGCTTAGGCGCCTGCCTCTCAGGTTGGATTGCACTTAAGAGCGAGATGTGGCATTTAGGCGCCAGTGCACAATTTTCAAAATTTTTAAT
>NW_018249191.1:0-969 GCF_001263595.1 Phalaenopsis equestris
CTTTCTCAACATTCTCGAGTAGGAGTGCTGAAGTGGAGCTAAAGAATGTGAAAGATGGGAGTTTAGTGGAGCTAAAGAATGTGAAAGATGGGAGTTTTGGAGTCTCTATACGGAGCGATCCCTCATTGCCTTCCAAGCTAGCTCTAGTAATGATGGTTAAAAGGATGAATGATTTACATAAATACCACTCAATTATTTTGTATTTACATATCTAACATCTAAACTTCACTTTTTACATACATGGTACATTTCTATGCATGAAAAGATGTATTTCACTTTTAAAAAATTAAAATAGTGGTATTTTTGATATGATATGAAAATTTTAGTGCTATAAATGTAATAAAAAGTGTTATAAATGTAATAAAAAAAATTATTTATTAGATATGAATATACATAAGAATTGATTGGTATGTATGTAAATCCAACTCAAGTTATATCCTATTTGTTGCCAAACAACCCTTCCAAAAATTTTCATGAATCATCTGAGATATTAAATCAAAATTTATAAAATCAAGAAAAAAAAATTTTGAGCTAAACGACAAATTTTAAATTGATAAATGCAAAAATGAGAAAATTGTGGATAAAAAAAACACATAGTAGTTTGAAAGTTTAGAAAAATCAGCGCAGCCCTGAGCCGTAGTTTTTTTTTTTTGGTTCGTTTGAGAATTAGGGTGCGTTGGTTTTTTTAATAAATAAAACGAAATGCGAGTCGTAGGTTCGACCCCATGGCCCGCTTTTTGTATTAACTTTTTTACTACCCTACCCCTGCTCCCCTCTCTCGCTGCCGACCAAGATCCCACCCCTCTCGCGACCAGCCCGAGCTTCTTTCTCCCCTCTCACGCAATCGAGCTTCTCTCTCTCTTTTCACCCTCAAGATAGAATTTCGCTCCCCTCCTCCTGTTCGATCTGTGAATTGTGCTTCGTCTCTGCTTGATCCTTTGATCTCCTTCGGCCTGTGGTTTTTTTTTT
>NW_018249192.1:0-782 GCF_001263595.1 Phalaenopsis equestris
GAGATAATATGCCTTTCTTAATGGCTGAGGGAAGCAGTTTGGTGATTGTTATTTCTCTACGTCGGACCCTCCAAAACTTTTTTTGGGTGGAGGCGGATTTTGAAGTTCAAAACCTTATTTTTGGAAAAGAAAATTTAGGATTTGTTTGAGACATCTTTTTGCTTGTTTTGTTTTGCAGATTGATTCATAATTCTGTTTGAGAAACTGTTTTCTTGCTTCTTGTTATATTTTTTGCAAAAAAAAAAATATATATATGCTTATGATTCTTCTCATTGTAACTTCTTAAGAAGTGATTTTCTTTGCCGCAGTTTTACAATCATCATTTTAAAAACCCCAAACAGAGTCTTACATACACTGTTGAGGATTTTAGGGCAAAGAAATCTCAAGAATCGGCGCAAATCAAGAAGAAAACATAGATATTTAATGAGGTTCGGCAATTTGTCTACATCATCGGGAGCAGAGCGGCGATTTTTCTTTCAATTCATAAAAATGAGTACAAGACTCGTTAGAGTTATAATACAACATATATATAACTCTAGTGTACAATATATAATTACAAAATTACCCTTGTACCATACCGAGGGGGCATTGCCCGCGTAACTCCAACTAGGGCTGTCAAGGCTCGTTGTTCACGAACAGCTCGTGTTCGGCTCGTTAATTTTGTTCGATGAGTTAGTTAACGAGCTGAGCAGGAACTAAGATGTGTTTGTTCATGTTCGGCTCGTTTTGGCTCCAAATACAACTCATCAGGCTACAAAGATTTATAACCAATTAAAATATTG
>NW_018249193.1:0-370 GCF_001263595.1 Phalaenopsis equestris
TCCTAAACTCAACTTCTAGAACTAATTAATTAAAATCATTAATTGTTTACTGAGAGTCCTCCGAACAAGAATCTAAAGGTTGGTAGTAAAGCATCTCCTCCCACAACAATTCTCTGATCTCTTCTTCTCCTAGATCTTCATCAAGATTAAGATCCACAGGAACCTCCGCCGGCGGGTCGGTATTCGGATCGAAGAGATCCGACAAGTAAGGGTGTTCCAACGCCTCTGCGACGCTTATTCTCCGCGTGGGATCGAAAACCAGGAGTCTGCTCAAGAGATCGAGAGCCAATGGATTTGCGTTGGGGTAACGAGAAGATAGAGTGATTCTGGGAGAGTATGGCAGAGAATTAATGAATTGACGAGCTCTAGG
>NW_018249194.1:0-882 GCF_001263595.1 Phalaenopsis equestris
TAATTGATATGAACATATTTCAATAAACTTTTTCTCACTATTTTAATTTCAATATAGTTTACAGTTACATTACTTATTTTTTCTCTTGCGTTGTTTTGGGTTGTGTTCTCACTTTCCACCAAAAACATTGTTTTATTCTTAAAAGACTTAATGAAATAACAACTGGGCTATTTGGTTGGATCCAAAATGACTAATTGATTTAGAAAACACAAGTTTTAACACGAGTTTTAAGAATATTGATATTTGGTTTGAAGTAAATGAAATACATAGTAAAATATCAAGAAATTGTAATCTTGATATAGTATTCATTTCTGACGTATTTTGAATGTATCATATGTGGGCAACTTTAAACTACACCATCATTTGTAGCAATTGTCACCACCTATAGTTGATGCTTGTAGTCGTGGTTGCTACCCTACCATGATAGTTGTTGCTCGATCGTTGTTATAGCTCGCCACTTAGTCGCCATCATATGTCACTGAGCCACTGCTACACATTGATCATCATCGACCACTCATTGCCACTATCATCATTGGCGACTTCTATCGATTACACGCTATCATAGCCGCAACTGACCACCATCCATTGCATAAGAAAAAAATAAAACATATATTGTACCTCATAACCACTAAGTTGAGATAGGATCTTGATACCAGAGTCCGGTCCACTTGCTTTGCGTGTTATCTAGGATTGTTAATGAGCCGATTTCTCATCGAGCAGGGGTTAGCTCAAAATCAACTTATATAGATTGAGTTCTAAGCGAAATAGGCTCATGGCTTGTAATATTAGATTTGGATTCAGCTCTGTTCGAAATTGAATTGAGCTTGATCAGAGTTGAAATTGAAACGAGTTCAAATTAATTTTCGAGCATTGGAGCTAAAT
>NW_018249195.1:0-489 GCF_001263595.1 Phalaenopsis equestris
TCTGAGGCCTAAGCCTCCGTTTGGTGCAGTGGTGCAGCGACGGTGCGACATCACTGTTTTGGTAAACTGCCGCTAACACCAACGTTTTCGCACCGCTTCTGACTAGGTGCGATAAGAGTTTTTTAGCTATGGTCTAACTTTTTTTTTAAAAAAAAAATTGTAATAACCACCACAGCTTTTTGTAATATCAGATGATTCTTTAAGAGCTTCATAGCAGCTTCTTAATAAGAAGCAGCCACCTAAATGGAGCCTAAGTCGGATTCTACAAAGCCGGGTTATAGTTGAGTTAGGAATTATAACGTACTAATATGTTTGATTTAGAGGTATTGTGTAACATATATATAAATCTCCCAAAACAATAACATCGTCTTCTAAATGTTAGATTATTTTTTTCTTTTTCAAGAATGGCGAGCCCGAAATCTAATATATGTAATTCGAACCCATGGCCACACGGTGAGAGATTAGAATTCAATCACTATGTCACAAAAT
>NW_018249196.1:0-1147 GCF_001263595.1 Phalaenopsis equestris
CTTGACATGACAGTGCATAGGGCTACAAATGAATTGAGTTGAGCTAGGTGTTTGTTCGACCTCGAAACTGGTTTATTAAGAGCTTGTTCGAGCACGCCCGTAGCTCGATCCGAGCTCATGTTCCTAGCTTGAGCTATATTTGAGATTGGTTCATATAGTGATTATTGAGCCAATTGATGAGTAACTCACGGAACAAAATAAACGTGCAATAATCAAATCTTGATCGAGTTTTAATCAATCAGCTTGTTTGGTAAAATAAATGAGCCATAACAAAAAATGCTTACTGAGCTTAAAAATAATTAATCAAATGACTATGAACGAGTTTTAATCGAGCTGAGTCACAAATAGCTCGTCAAATGTTTAGTACATTTGTAATCCTAATTATGCACGTGTGTGTTTGTGTGTAGAGCGAATAAGAGTGAAAATATAAGTCTAAGAAAATAAAAATAATATTACGAATTAGGCCATAGTATGATTAAGAATTATATGATGTTTGAACTAGATCGATCGTAAACAACTTCAATATGATGGAAATTATTATATACAAATAAAGAATTTTTATGCAGTTCTCACAACTCGTATGTGATAAAATGACTTACGACGGCAAAAAAAAAAAAAAAAAAAAAAAAAAAAGAAATACATACATACTATACAATTCTTATCTTCTTATCTAACATCTAAAATTTGATATTTTCATTTATAAAATGATGCATGAAAAAGGGTATCGCTTTTAAAAAGCTAGTGATAGCAGTATTTTGACATGATGTTGAAGATGAGTGACGTGTATGTAAATGTCCTTAAAATTTTTTTCAAATTTCAATGTGAACAAGTCCGGCTCTAGTCAACATAATGAAAAATAAAATAATGCAGCCTCGTATAAGAGCTAATGAGCGCAATGTAATATTACATACGCTATTCGTTCAGCTACAATGTGAAACACACCATTCTGTTTGTTCGATAGCATAATGCCATTTACGCCCTCAATTGTGAGAAAAAGTTACGTACAAAGCCCGTACATAGAGCTGTGTACGGGCTCCAAACACGTGTTAATTTTTTTTTTTAAATTAAAAGTGGGGCTACTTACATGAAGGGATGATTTTAATTGGTTTACAGTACGCAGCTCTGCGTGCGATATACGTAGAGAAAA
>NW_018249197.1:0-414 GCF_001263595.1 Phalaenopsis equestris
TGTAAAGTTGATTCCTTGAATTCAGCAGCCCACCTAAAAAAAGCTATAGTCTTCTCCTGATATATTTATGGGACACTTATAAAATCTTCACATAACATGTTTCTTATCATTATGTAAATATACAACACTATAATCCACAGTTGCAGTGTTTGACTCTAGAGGCAGTAGAAGTCATTGAACTCATATTTCTTGATATTTCAAAATTTAATAAACAAAATGAGCTTCTATGTATATTACAATGAGAAAGTTGCAAGAAAAATTAAATAAAAAAAATTAATAATAATGCAACGATAAAGTTAAAAAAATTTGGTCTCAACAGTAAAAATAAATTAGTAAATATTTTGACATTAAAAGAAGACAGAGGACCGAGAAATGAAGTGATTTTGGTTACATTTTATTAATTTATACAGAACA
>NW_018249198.1:0-1055 GCF_001263595.1 Phalaenopsis equestris
CGAAGGATTATATAAAGTTTTAATTAAGTTGGGTTCTTAAATTTTCCTATCAGGGCAAGCCCCTATAGTTAATTTCATCTTAAATGACCGAGGTCATCTAAGAAAACTCTCGATTTAGATTAGAAAATATTATCTTCAAGAATTTCAAAGGATAGAATTGATCAAAGATCAGACTAAGGAGTGTCAACTGAGATAAGCTCAAATTTGGAACAATGTTATGGAATCCAAAGGGAGAAAACTAGCGGTTGTCACAGTTTCTGAGGAGAACCTCGATGACTTCTCAAGCTATCCTATATTTTAACTTCAATTTCGAGAAGAAAATTATATAGTGTTTCATACTGTCAATCAAATAGCCTGAAAGATAGGAGGATTTATATCGTAACAAATGACAACCTCGGAATCCTAAAACGAGTTAGGGCTTAAATTGCACAATATGATTGTGCAAAGGCCTAAAGCTAATGTGAGGATTTATATTGCACTAGACAAACGACCTTGAAACCCTATGGCTTTTTATTTAATTATAAGGAAAATTTTATTGTTGTAGAATGTTGCCCTCGAAGCTAGCTCCAAGCTCCTCGTCAAAGTAGCAGTTCTAAAGTCTAAGGTTCAAATGTTTAAATGACAAGTTTATGTTCAATTAATATGGGGGAGGGGGGTTAAAGTTTATTAGAGCGACACCAGTTAGAATCATATGGTTCCCTCATTCCGATATCATTATTTTCTTTTGAATTTAATTAGCTTAAACGGTTGTTAAGCTCATTTAAACTGGCGAGAAGTCGTTAGCAACCGTGAATTATCTCATATGAGGGACTCCTATAAATTCAAATAGATGTGTTATGAAATTGTTGATTTTGTTATATTTTAAAAAAATGTTGTTTAAATTTAAAAAAAAACGGTTTTGTAATTTTCAATTTTGAAAATGATTTTGTAATTGAAGCAAGTACAGTAAGGAAACATAATAAAGTAAAAGGAAAGGAAATTGCATTGCAAAAATGTAAATGTGTACCTACAATCTTCTCGCACTTCTGCTGAAATGTTAGAGCTTACAAAACACA
>NW_018249199.1:0-1289 GCF_001263595.1 Phalaenopsis equestris
GGCACATTGGTATCCGTCAACTATAACCAACTTCATAACCAGGATTCTCCCTTAATTACCATAGCTCATGGTATTTGTAGTCTCGAGGAGGCTTGAAATGCTTTCGTTAGTAATCATGGGTTACATCCTTCTAAGGCATTCCCTCTAGTCTCATGGGATAAGTTTATTTATTTTATAGGTCCTAATCCTTATTCAATTAATCATTTGTTTCAATCCCTAGATCTTGTCAGTCATGTTGGATAATCCAATTTTTCTATGTTATGAAGTTTGTTATTTTTCTATTTTTTTACTTCAGAAGAAAGCCATCTAAAGGGGCTTTCGTCTTTTTTTTTTGTTTTATGATTATTTTTTTATTTTCCATTTTTTCTTATTTTGCTTGTTTTTTACAATAAAAAATATAATAAAACATGCAATAGAACATAAAAGAAATGCAATAACATAATACAACATGAAATAACACAAAATAGCATAGAGATGTGCATGAAATAACATAAATATAGCCTTGGATTAGACTTGGGCTGATTTAGGGTAGTTCAGGTCTAAATGGGTCAACATGGGTTGACCAGTTAGGCTAAGATTTGATTTGGCTTAACCCGGGTGGCTTTGGGTTTGGTTTGGTTTGACCTGGGTTGACTTGGGTTGATTTGTGTAGGTTTTGGTTCGGTCTGGTTTAACGTGCATTGACTTGAGTAGGCTTGGGTTTGGTTTGGTTTGAACTAGATTGACTTGGTTTGGGTCCTTTGGGCAATTTTAGGGTGTCTTGGATCATTTGGGTAGATTCAGGGTGTTTCAAATCATTTGGGTAGTTTCGATGTGTTTCAGATCATTTGGGTGGTTTCGTGTTATTTTAGTGATTTCGGAGTATTTCAGATTATTTGGCTAGTTTCGGGATGTTTCGGGTCATTTGGATGGTTTCAGGATATTTTTGGGTTATTTGGATTAGGTTGAACTAGATCTGAGCTGGGTCGAGTCTATGTTAAGTTAGATCTGGGTTGGGCCAGACCTAAGTTAGGTTTTAAGGTTTAGATTTGGTTGGGATAAACCTAAACTGGGTCGGGTCTAGATTGGGTCAGGTCTAGCTTGGGACAGATCGGTTTTAGGGTTTGAGTTTAGTTGGGCTAGACCTGAGTTGGGTCGGTTCTAGGTTGTGTCAGGTCTGGGTTGGGTCAGACCTAGGTTAGGTTTTAGGATTTGGCTTAGGTTGGGCTAAACCTGACTTAGATCGTGTCTAGGTAGGGTCAGATGTAGGTTAGGTTCTAGGGTTTGGGTTAGGTTTGGCTAGACCTGAG
>NW_018249200.1:0-1557 GCF_001263595.1 Phalaenopsis equestris
GGTTGTAGGTGGTCGGCAGCGGCAGTGTGGTAGTTAGGAGGGGTTTGAAAAGACATGGGTAGGTGGGCTAACGGTAATGATTTGCAGAAAGGGGAAACAGTTGAATGTCAGGATGAAGGTTAGTGAGTTCGGCGAAAGAGGAGTGAAGAGAAGTCTGGAAAGGGTAGAAAGGGAGGATATAGCCACCACTTCGGAGAGGATACAACAAGAACACCACCACCTACTCGAATACAACCCCACAAAAGGAAAAGAGACTCCACACAAGGATTTGACGCTAAACTCAAACACAACTCAAATCTAACTCCTAGATACAGAAAGACAGCTATTTATAGGCTTAGGAAAAAGTTCAAGACAAAAGGGATAAGTGGAAAGCAAAGAGGAATCCAGAAATTACTTCCCAGAAAAGATCTGGTGAGAATAGCCTGGTTGGATTGCGAGATTTCATGATTTATCCTTGTTGCAGGTTCTCCCGTCTTTTAGAAATCGTGAGACCTCGCGAGGCTGCGCGAGGTTTCGCAGTGCTTCGACCTTGCGGTTTCGAGCGCCCCCTTCGGGGCGATGTTCAGAGGCCCTACGTCAGTCTCCCGAGGTTGGGGAGCTTCTACTTTATTGGTTGAAGCTTCCGTTTCATTGTCAGCCGCCATGAATCCCGCTGACTATCTGCTTCCCCATCTTGCGAGTACATGCCCGTATCAATCTGTTCTTCTAAGGTCCTGCACCACGATTTTACTGGTGATTGTTCCCAAAGAATCCTATGACTTATTCAATTGTGTGTATAGTGAGAATAGTCAGACCCTTCTCGCAAGACGGTGCTGGTACGGTGTCATCCTGACGTAACTTTGGTCGTATCTTTTCTATATCGGGGGTGAGTGTCTCTGTCCTCTTGTCTGATGTTATCACTGAAACTGTTTCCACTGGCGTCATTCTGTCGAAAAGGAATCATATGTCCTCTGACTCTATCGAAGGAAAGAGTGTGATGTGTTTTCCGTCCTTGGCGAAGGAATATGTGTTTTTATATTCATCGTGTTGAGTCCTTCAGTCATATTGCCAAAGCCGTCCCAACAAAAGGTGATAGGCATCCATAGGGATCACATCACACCACACATGATCTTGCAGCTGATCTCCAATCGAAAATTCTACCAAGCTACTTTGATCGATATTGACCTGATTCTCCTTCTTTAGCCATGTCAGTGAATATGGTTGGGAATGCCTTTGAGTTCTAATTTCTTTACCATCAGTGTCGGCGCCACGTTTTTTATGCTTCTGTCATCGATGATGAGACTGCATATATTTTCATTCATTGTGTAGCGGGTGTAGAATATATTGTGGCGCAGCCACTACAAATCCCTCATGTCATCGGTTTGTAGGATTCGTCGAATCACGAACACCTCTCTTTCATCTGGGGGAAGCTGACACTCCTCACCCTTTTCCTCGACTTTCTCTTCATCGCTACTTTCTTCTACAACTCCTTGATCTATGAGTGTTCATCTTGATGTCAAAGTCCTGTTGACCTGCATAAGAAGCATCTTCTCTCAGCCTCCTTTGATATTGGATACC
>NW_018249201.1:0-502 GCF_001263595.1 Phalaenopsis equestris
TTTTTTCAACCCGAGCGATTAAAATATGATGGTTGCCAGAAAACTATAGTCAGTTTTTTTGAAAAAAAAAAAAAAAGGTTGTTTTGGGTAGTCACAACTGTTTGAAGAAGCAGTTACGAAGATGTTGAAGAATTAACTACGGTTAACATAGGTGCAGTGATTATCACAATTAAAAAAAATATTCATAAAAAAGTTACATCCCTCTAGCAGTCACATAGGAAGTCATGTCCGATGGGAAAACACACCTTTTAACTACAACTTCTTGAGAACTCAAATAAAATATAGTTTTACCAAACATAAAAAAACTACAGTGCGACACCACACCGCCGCCCCAAACACATCCTAAATTTGCAAGACCCACCACAACTTCTTGAAAATGAGTTTCTCTTGCAGCAACTTCATAAGTGGCTACCCCAAATAGACTTACATAATTATCTGAAATAATGACGTAAATTAATTATAGTATCTCTCCACCCTTGCAGAATCCTCAAGAATAACTTTT
>NW_018249202.1:0-752 GCF_001263595.1 Phalaenopsis equestris
TTTGTGCATATACTTATCTAACACTCCAAATCTGAAGTTTAGCGTGCTTACTCATGATATAATGGTTGTGTTTAGTTTCTCATTGCGAGGTCGAAGGTTTGAATCATATATATTGCTCTTTAGACTCAACTTTCTGAATTAAAAAAAAAAAAATTGATGGTTACACTTATAATACTATAGTTTAACAAATTTATCAGAAAAATGTGTATTTCACAGTTTTAATAGATAATAATTGTGATATTTTTTATGTGATATTAAAAAATGGAGGTGTATATGTAAATATGAATGTTTAGGTGTTAAATTTTTAAATACATATAATTTTGTGGCATGTATGTGAATGCCCCCTTTTTTCTTCTTTATTTAGTGGTTTTATTGTTTAAAAATACTGTGATTAATTAATTTTACTCAAGTTTTCAAAAAATAAAATAAAATAATTTTACTCAACTTTGCAAATACCTTATTACGAAATTTAATTATTGTTTTATCACCATTTGATAAAAAAGACTTTTTATATTTAAAAACAACTCGAAGGCAGTATTTCTTAAATGTATTTGATAAGATTATTTATTTGTATCATTTTGTAGTAGTTGTTGATGAATTGACATCAATAATTAAATTTCGTAATAAGGTATTTGCTTTATATGCTACAAATAGTGGCATTTTCTTATGTGATGTTAAGAATTTGAGCGTTATGCATGCAAACATTAAAATTTAGGTTTTAGATATGTAATTTGTTGATTCTTGATTTTTTT
>NW_018249203.1:0-1158 GCF_001263595.1 Phalaenopsis equestris
AATTACAATTTGTAAATTTTATTTTTATCTTATTTAAGTTATTTTCTTTTATGTAATTGATTCTGTGAGATTTTTGTTAACTACCTTTCGGAAACCCACCTCAGTTTTATTTGTGCTTTCCAGCAAGAAGTTCTGATGTTCCGAGTGTGTAAATAGAAGGAATATTAGGAACTTTTACATACATAGCACTCAATTCTTATGTATTTACATATCTAACACCTAAACATTCATATTTACAGGCATACCACTCAAAACTTTGATATCACTCTATATAAAGAGTTAATACCTTTTGGTATGTCGTTGAATGCAGATCTCAGAAATTTGAGGATCCAGCGGAGGGTGAGGAGGCGCTCTCTGCAAAATTCAAGAAACTGTATGAAGATCTCACCATTGGATTCCGCAACCTGGAGGATGAGAGGAGGTAGAAAGAAGAAGGGGGTTCCTTGTTACTTTGGAGGGCAGGCTAGATATTTCCACGCCCCTTTTTTTTTTATTTTTATTTATTAATGTATGGCCTATTTATGTTCTATTTATTCGGTACATTTGGATGATTATTAGAATAATGTAATGTAATATTTTGGGGCTTTGGTGTCTTCTCCCCTCTCTCGACTTAAGATTTTGAATATATAAATACTACCTGCCCTCTTTTTATTGTCTGTTGATATAGTGTACGAGAAATTATTCATGTCATTTTTTTTTTCTAAATGAATGAGAGTGAGGTTATGTTTGATTTAGTTACTTTAATTTCATGTTTTTCTTTTTTTGGTTTCATTTTAGAAGGAAGAAGATAGTGTTAAGATGTTAGCCACGTTGTTTTGTTTTATTTTTCTGTATTTGATGTAAAAGCTTTTATAGCTTTTATTTATTAGCATTTTATTATTTGAAACGATCATGAATATTCTTATTTTTTAAAAAGTAAATTCTGAGAGATAATATTAATTAGACATTTGATTTAAATTTTAGAATATCACTGAAGATGAATGCAAATTCTTAGGTTAAAACTTGAAATAAGATAGACGAAACTATTAAAAAAAGATGAACCATATTAATGCCTTTTTTTTCCTCTGTTAAACATTATATACTCCATATAGGACGAAGGAATTGGGGAATGATATTTAAAATTTAAAGCTTCACCAAAAGACTGATTTGAAATGCAAT
>NW_018249204.1:0-1146 GCF_001263595.1 Phalaenopsis equestris
TTCATCTAACTTTGCGTCCATTTTATGTTTTCACTGAGTTATTTTAAAATTTCATCACATTCTTATAGCATAATATCTTCACCTTCAATGTTAGGCGTTCTAAGCTCATAACATATTATTATTTTTGTTAGAGCTCAATCATACATCTTGAAATTATGAAATCGTTACAACATGGGTGGTGGTATTATAAGAAAATATTTTCCAACACACTTAAGTTTCACTCATTTGGTTGGTGATACATCATTAAGTTACACAAATATTGCTCGAACACATTATTAATCACCTCCATTTGCCTATCTATTTTTGAATGAAAAGTTATTATCATTTAATGTCATTCCACAAAAGTAAAATGATTCTCGTAAAAAAAAGTATAAAATATGGCTTCATGATCTAATACAATAAATTTTGAAAGACCTTACAACTTAAAGGTAAAAATTAGCTTATCAAAACTATGGAATGGTCATAATTTGAAATTCAATTGATAACCACTAAGACTATCGTTCCTTAAAACTTTGGCAACCAAATTAGAAGATCCATAAAGATTTCACCATGGCTCGTTGAAGGAATTTGATGGTGGTTGGAATAATCTTGTTCTACATTAACTTCCATAATTTGCTTGTTGACAAATTAGACACATGTAAATCAAATAGTGAGTGATTATCCTTCTTCATATTTTTATAAATAAGACTATGCCATTACATGAGCTAAAGTTTGTCACCCTTCTTATGGCTTTCAGTCGGAGTGCAATTAAGTTATATTAAAATAATGTTCTTTTGAAATAAATTGATGCCAAAATGAAATGTCCATTAAAACAAATAAAGGATATAACAGAGATATTTTTTTAAGTTCCTTTCTATTGTGAATACACAATTAGTGTATTTTAGGTAAGGGTTACATCTCCAACTATAGCTGATCTATCAAACCTATTGTATGTAGTGTATAAGTAAATAAATGTCATCCAAATTTCCAATTTATGAGAGAGATTAGTTTCAATCTTTAACTTTTTAAGTAGCATTCAAATAAAAATCCATCTAATTTCCATCTCAATAAATTTGACTAGTTTCAACATTCGTCTTTTTAGCTAGTATTCAAATTATACTCATTTCAATAATCGAAGACCAAAAGTTTAACAAAATAAAAAAAAAA
>NW_018249205.1:0-263 GCF_001263595.1 Phalaenopsis equestris
GAAAGAGTAAAACAAAGTGCGTGCTTGACCCTTGATATTTGCATGGAAGACTTGATAGAGAAGCGCATCAAATGCATGTTGAATGTGCAAGATGATTCGATAGTGGTAAATTTTCTCTAGGTGTCAGTTACCCCTTCTTATGAATCAATGCTCGAGAGTTTAAAACCTGTTGGGATGAGGTATTGAACGACTACCTCAGCCAAGGGTGAAGACTTTAAAATTACGACACGCGGGAAAGAGAACTCTATCCGCTAGAGGGAACT
>NW_018249206.1:0-386 GCF_001263595.1 Phalaenopsis equestris
GAGCCTAATTTGGTCGACGTAATCGACTCATCTGACGACGCTGAAGCTCAGTCACTGAGGAGGGTTCAGTAAGAGGCTTTGGAGACTGGTCTGGGCTCGAACGTCAAGGGCTAGTGGATCTTTACAACCGAAGCAAGCGAAAAGAAGTTGCAAGGAACGATTGTCACGATTCTTCCTTCGTCACTACTACAGGAAAGCGGGGGTATCTCACCGCAAGGGGGAGAGAGGGCCTTTAAGATTCTCTCTTCAATAGAAAGATTCATAAATGAAATGGCCAGGTCAAAGGATCACCAAGACGGTGGGACGTTGAAAGATGTCGCGGAATCCGCTCCTGCTGCAGTTGTCGGTCCTCAGGTCGTAGATGTTGGGCTTCTACCGCTGTCGGC
>NW_018249207.1:0-297 GCF_001263595.1 Phalaenopsis equestris
TAAAAATGACAAGTAGGTAGATTCGGCTAAAATTAGATTTATTGTTGAATTAGCACCTCCTACATTAGTGAGAGAAGTAAGAAGTTTTTTAAGACATGATGGGTTCTATAGGTGGTGTACTAAAGAATTTTCAAAAATTGTTAAGCCTCTATTTCATCTATTACAAAAAGACACAAATTTTGATTTTAATGAGGAATGCCTAAATGCTTTCAATTTAGTAAAGAATAAATTAATCACTGCATCTATTATCGTTTCACCTCATTGGAAAAAACCATTTGAATTAATGTGTGATGCAAG
>NW_018249208.1:0-409 GCF_001263595.1 Phalaenopsis equestris
ACCCCACAAACCATCCCCGAAATAACGCCGACAATCATATCACAATCAAACAATTTCTTCTCACCGAGACACTCAATTTGATCATATGCATGCAAGTTTTTGAGATCATTAGATCATTTAGTCATTCAATCAATAAATAAAGTTTTTAACTAAATTTTAAGTGCTTGGTTTGGGCTTATTTTTAGTTGGATCTAATCACTCAAGGCGTTAACTTTCAACGTTACTATATTTTTATTGAAATCAATGTTCATATGACTCCAAACAAATGAACTTTTGGTGACATATCAAGTTGAGCGTATTGCTTTTTCATTCATTTGGTAATTCATAAGATTGTTTTTAGCCCGCCCTAATAGTAGGCTGTTGTAACATCATATCATAATAATATTTTCTGATATTGAAATCTAGTATT
>NW_018249209.1:0-1740 GCF_001263595.1 Phalaenopsis equestris
CTGATTCGAAATGCATGATAAAGGAAATTTTGGAATATTTCTGTGGTTGCCATGAAATGATAGCTGCCTATTTGAAATATATGTTAAATGAAATGATGGTTTGAGTTTTGATTCTAAGGCTCTCTATTATTGTTAGCTTTATTCAATTACATGCTGGAATTCATTTCAAAGCTTGATGACATGTTGGCTATAAAGATTCATGCATATTTATATGCTTCCTGTTATTTGATTCCATTCGAAACATATGTTGGCACAATAACACAATACTTTGAAATATAATGCTCCAAGGGGAAATGTTTATTTAGTTGTTTTAACCCATTTGAAGGGCTCATTTTTAGCTCATTGGAGTTGGATCTTTGTTGGAAATATTTTTTTTATCTGTTTTTGCCCTTATGCTGGGCTCGGTTTGCGCATGTGATGGCTCGGTTTTGGCTCTGTTAGGAGGGAATTATAAATGAAAAAATGTTCTATGTTTTAACCCATTTGAAGGGCTCAGTTTTGGCTCTGTTAAGTGGGAATTATAGATGAAAATTTTCTCTGTTTTTGGTTCCTTTGCTTGGCTCGGTTTTAGCTTCTTCTAGGCTGGATTTAACTGAAAGTTTTACATTATTTTTGACCCATTTAGTGGGCTCGATTTGGCTCCTTTTGGTATTATGTCTTAGCCGAAAGTTCTCTACTGTTTCTCCACCTTTGGAGAGCTTGGTTTGACTTAAATTGCATTCTTTTCTTCAGCTCTTATATTGGGCTTGGTTTTGTCTAAGATCTAGGCTCAGTTTGACTTGGAGGTTTATCTATTTTTGCCCCTTTTCTGCTAGGCTCGGTTTACTCTCTATGGCTCTCTGTTTTGTTCTTCTTACTGGGCTCAGTTTGCCCCTGTGTTGGGCTCGGTTTTTGCTTTGAAATGTTTTAGTTTTGCCCTTGTGTTGGGCTCAATTTGTGCCTTGTGTTGGCTTGGTCTGTTGTTGTTTCTAGCCCAATATATGGCTTGCTTTGGGCTCCTATATTACTTTTCTAGGCCTTGAGCCTTTCGATTGTGAGCTTCCCTGTGGTATGGTGATTTCCCTTGGTTGTCCCCGACCGTGAGCTTCCATGCCTTGGTTCTTTGATTCTCTGTTGCTTGCCTTTACCCGAGAACACCAGTTTATGTTGCTTGTCCCTTTGTGTTGGGTTCGGTTGCGTTGTAAACTCTAGATATAATGCTCCCTTTTTGGGATTTTTATTGGTAATCAAGTTTGTCATCCCAAAATTCATGATTTCAATATATACTTCTATATGGGAATGTTTGGGATAAGCTGATCGATTCATTACTATATCTTGATAAAAATGGCTTCGATTTGGATAGTTTATGATAGCTTGTCCATTCACTCTCTTATGTATATCAAATGTAATACAATGACAATATCTATGGTGGTTTCCTTCCTGCTGACTTGGCCGGGGGTCTTTCTTTGACTGCCTTTGTGGCCTTCTTCTTTGCCCTTACCCGTAAGCCTTATTATTGTAATTTGTTTTATGGTTGGATGGGATTTAATTTGCTTCTCATTTGACCCTGGCTATGCGTTCTTCCTATGATTCTTTTATATTAAAGGTGGTTGGGTCAGACTTAAATATGTGGTGGCTTTTCGCCTTACCTGTGAGCTTAGAGGGAAGAGGCCTTCCTCTTGCTGCCCTTTACTCGTGAGCCTTACTGTGGAGATTCCTTGGTCTGTGACAAAGTTGGTTCGGGTTTGGCTTTCTTCTACT
>NW_018249210.1:0-421 GCF_001263595.1 Phalaenopsis equestris
ACATTTGGAAGGTCCCTTCAAAACCTTTAACTTGAGTATATCATCAGTAGGTATCAAGTTTTTTAGCACTCTCCATGAGAAGAAAGCCAAAGAGGGATTTAGGAATTTGTTCCGCAATTCCTCTCCCCAAGAAGTTGTCTCCCAGGTGAAAAACTGATTATAGATAGCATTAGTCACACTTTGAGTGGACTTTGCTTTAAGAATCACCCTATCTTTTTTAATTCTGTTAAATTGAATTTTTGATACATTCCTCACTTAATGTTCCTTAGCCACATTTTGGAGTACATCTTGAGACAAATTCTGCCCCTCCCAGCAATCCTTCACCAACTGGTTCTTGTCAATCATGTCATCGAAGAGTTCAATTTTGTTCTATGGGCACCATTTATCCTATCAGAAGTTTATGTTTCCTTCCCAGCTCTCA
>NW_018249211.1:0-972 GCF_001263595.1 Phalaenopsis equestris
GCTTCACTTTGAGGAATACATTACCAAAACTATTCCAATTCCACTATTTTAAACATTTACACACTTTTTTTGTGGCAACCAAAGTCTATGCCAAGGGTTACTATCTTCAACCCCCCTTGCCAATCATTGAATACTAAATTCTGCAAATCAAGGTGAGTAGAGTACACATTTAAATATTTGAAGGTTGGTTCTATGGCAAGTTGGGAACTTGAGATGGTAAATTGGGTTTGTGATCAGATCCAAACATTGGAATTGTGTGGAGAAAGTTTTGCATCCAATTGTTGTTCACAAGAAATCTATCTAGTCTCTCCCATAATTTCCCTCTCTTCTGTGTGAAGGGTGAGCATTGATATCCCAAATCATATAGATTAGTCTCCTTGATGTTGTCACTGAATATGGTCATGTTTTTGAGGTCAGGTGCTCTGCCCTCTTATTTCAGTAGGGGAAGAGATGTTCTTTAAGGGTACGTTTGGGGCAGCTTGTGCGTTTCACAATAAGCAGCTTATCCTGAAACGCGGCCCGCGAGCGGGCCGCGGGGTTCGATCCGCAGCCTGCGTTTATTGTAAAAACTCAAACGCAATTTCGGATAAGCTGGCAAAACGCGCGAATCAAACGGTACGACGGCGTTTTGAAAACGCCACCCGCACTTATAAACTGCCCCAAACGGGACCTAAGTCTCCTCCAACTACCCAACTTACAATCATATTTTCACCGATAATTTTCTTCTCCCTCCAAAGGTCCATCTTTATCCTGATTGGTGCATCCAACATAAGCAAATGTTGCCCAGTTTCCCATATCTTCAATCTTTTAATTCAATATGAACAAATTGAAGATAATCCACCAGCATTGCCCATGTGACCTCCTTTCTATGAAAGAGCCAAATCTTATTGCTTATGTGAGCAAAGTGTTGAAATCCAAAAAAAAAATTTAGTGATTCTTTTGGTATTTTTAGATATCATAGGTTAAAAGACA
>NW_018249212.1:0-1256 GCF_001263595.1 Phalaenopsis equestris
ATATTAATAAAATGTGGGGTGTTTCTGGTGTACTTGTCCTGTATTTATGGAGAAAATATTGCGTCCGGACTGGAGTCCGGATGCGAGCTGCGTCCATAAAAACGAGACGATACACTGGGCGGTGTTTTTTTTTCTCCATTGTGCCCGGGGTATCGCATTCATTGTCAGAACGCAATATTTTTTCATATTATTGGCTTGAGAATTTCATTTTATTGCTCAACCTCTATTTTGGCTTGAATTTGAGTTTTTTGAAGCACCCCCTTTTGACTTCAAATTTGGAGTATTTTATAATGCTTTCTTCCTTTTTTTTCTGTAATTCTTGTAGATTTATATAGGATATATGATGAGATGTAAAAAGAGAGAAAAGCGATGGTTTTAGTGCATATATTGTAGTATCATTTTGAGGGTTTTGTTGATCAAAATAATTTGTTTATTTTAGAAATGCTCATTGTCCTTGATGTAGCAGATATATCTATCAATATTTTGGATTCTTCTGCAATTTATTTTTGTGGTATATTTCCAGTCTTCAGCAACTGAAGTTGGATTGTATAAAAACTTAGGAAGAGTTGCATACATGCTGCTCAATTCTCAATTTTTAAACTGATTCAAATTAACAATTTGAGGGATATGCATGTAAATCTTCCTTATTTTTCAAACTTAGACATTCTTCAAGCAGTAATCATTAAATGCTCAGAATAGCAATAATACACAAAGCTAATCTCAAAAACCATATAAAATTTGCTACAAATGTACATTATACACCAACAAAAACATCTAAATTGCAAAAATAAGATCAAAAACCCCAAAATATTTATCACTGGCAAACGTTTAATCGCAATTTATAAATCCAAACAGGCATCAGTAGATTATATATATATATATATATAATCTTCTTATTTCGAGTTAAAATTAGTCAAACAAGTATGATGAAAATGTTGTTAGTGTTGGGCTCTTTAATATTTTCAACTTAAGAAATTGTTCATATTTGACTGTCTCACTTAATTAGGGCTGTCAAGATGGCTTGTTGTTCTCGAACAGCTTGTGAACATCAATAAATTTTTAATCTCAAAATATAAACGAGTCGAACACGAATAAATATTTATTCTCACGCGTTCGGCTCGAATTGACTCGAAAATAAATAAATATATAAATATATTCAATATTCTACGGTGTTATTGATGTTATTCTGCGGTAACACCCGTTGTGTTGCCAGTGTTATTCCTCTGCCTTCAGTGTTATTGACGTTATTTCGTAGT
>NW_018249213.1:0-523 GCF_001263595.1 Phalaenopsis equestris
TGATTTTAGTTTATGAGGATTTTTTTTAATTTTTTTAATTTTTTAGTTCTTTAATTTATATATATTCTGGACTAATTAAAACTTATTTAATAATGTGAATCTAATTAAATTACCACTACGATTAAAACTTAAAATTAAATTATAAATAATTTTATTATATTTAATTCAACCTCATAAGTATATTAATGTTTATAATATTAATTTAAATGGTTATATTTATTTAATTTATATCATTTTTAAAATATTTCTTTAGAGAGTCCTGCATCCACTTGATAGATTACTGGACCAACAAAGAGTCGGTTGCTTCAAAATCATAAGGAGTAATCAACACTTCAATGCGCCACTGATTTTCAATAAATAGACGGTGCACTAAAATGACGATGTTGGCGTCAATTTTTATTGTCGCGAGTGTAAGATGTTCGTTTGAGCATTATGAAATATTGTTAGATGATAAACGGCCTGATTCTCGTAGTAGGGGCACACTGTTGAGTGTGAATCCCGGTCGGAACATCGATTTTTGCAG
>NW_018249214.1:0-787 GCF_001263595.1 Phalaenopsis equestris
GAGCTTGAAATTTATAATAAATTATTCATATATTGCTTTAAAATTTTAGTTCAATCATGCTTGTGCCATTGGTTTTATTTGATGCAAAAATTACTATTTTGAATGCAACCATTTTTGTACCTTTGGCAGCCTTTTTTAGAGAGTAAATTTACATGGGTGTCAAAAGTGCATGTTTTTTTCTTTATGTTGAGAACGGCTTCCTTCTAGGCTAGTGAGAGGCGGTGAAGGGAGGTAATGGGGTGAGGTTAGATGTCATGTAGATTTCTTTCAAACGCTATGCTTATTTGGGAAGCTATCAATTGTTATTTTGTGAAGGATAGGGATCTTGATGTAGTGTTTGCACATAGTTGATTCAATTTCGAATGCAAGTTCGGAATTGGGAGGTTACTTAAGGTAATAAAGAAAGATCAGGTGAGTGGTTTTCCATATTTTGAATGGGCTACTTATTAAAAAATAAATATTTCTGTTCATGAATGTGGATTTGATTCTGTTACACATGTATTATGCGGGATATCATTTAAATTTGTGAATTTTGTGTTATGTTTCTTGAATTATGTTCAAATTTGTTCAATGAGTTGAGTGAACAAATATAAATGACTTTTATTCAAATGAGTATTAACGTGGATGCAATGGGTGCTGAAAATTGATTTAGTTCTAAACGAAGAAAAGAAGCTTGGTTCAAGTTCTTGTAGGCTTCTTGGGCCTGCAGTTCCCCATAACCAAAAGCCTGTCAACTCAAATCAAACTTTCCTATATGCATCCCATGTAAAGGAAGAGGGTAGCTTTG
>NW_018249215.1:0-420 GCF_001263595.1 Phalaenopsis equestris
CACCACAACAAGTAGAAACCAGCACATGGGATTTGACAAAATTTCAATCACGCATGCACACTAATCGCTGCAATAATTCAACAAGAACTATAAGGATAGTTTCTACAAAGTGATAGATCTAGGCTCATGCTGATATAAGTATATTCATCTCTTAGAAATTGTCATCGAAATATTGTGAATCATTGAAATATTCCACAACCAACAACACATATAAGAATAATGAGAAAATCTAAAGTATTTCACTTTTTAATATTCAATTTATGTGCTTTTGACAACTTACCGTCCAATGAACAAAGAATTACATCCTACACAAAATGTGGCAACATGCCTAAAATCATCACATTAGGTAATGAAATTTATTAATTTTTTTCGTTGGTATTATGCACTCGAATTATATTTGGGAGTTGTGTGCATACAAAA
>NW_018249216.1:0-349 GCF_001263595.1 Phalaenopsis equestris
AAAAATACAAAAAGAAGCGAATTTGGAGCGAAAAGAAGAAAAATGTGAAGAATTGAACTAGGGTGCCGACGGCTAGCCCAACGGCGCTGACGGCGAGATTTTCCTGAGACTTCAGATCAATTAATTTATAAGTCCCGCCAACGGCTCTCACAAGGCCGCCGATGGCGAGATCGATGGTTATTTCCAAAGGTGCATTGAATGTGGACGATTTTTGGAGGGATGCTTAGGCAACTCTTGGGAAAATGCTTCTACATCTTTAAAGGAAGATTTTGGCCGAAAATTGAGAGGGTTCCGAGAGAGTTTCAAGTGTTTGGAGGGTGTAGAGAGTTTACTTTAGGGTTAGATTGTG
>NW_018249217.1:0-303 GCF_001263595.1 Phalaenopsis equestris
ATAACAAAGCTTTTTGATAAACCATAACGAATATAGAGGGGATTTTTCTCTCTAATTCCAATTGGACCTGTCAATTTGTATAGATTATAGAAAATTAAATTATATCACCAGGATTTATCACTTTTCTTTACCCTTTTATAGATCAAAAGTTGTATAGACTAGCTGGTAATCCATATTTTAGCTTTCTAGATTGATATTTTAGGCATCACCAAATACTTATAGCTCATGAGGATCAAGAAAAGACAACATTTACAAGTTCTTATGGTAGTTTTACTTTTTGAAGAATGTCGTTTGGGTTGTGTA
>NW_018249218.1:0-19313 GCF_001263595.1 Phalaenopsis equestris
CAACTAAACTCCACCAAACTCCAAATTAATTATTCTAAAAGCTTTGGAATACTCTAAAATCACTTCCTTAATTAAAAGCCCCCTGATCCTGAGCCCTCTAGCCTAGTCCTAGACCACTACTAATTCATTCTTTGGTGTAAATCATACTTGGACCTAATGACAACTCAAATTGGCACTTTGAGGACGTTCGTGGACTCAGAGCAAACCTATTGAACAAATCCAGTTGAGGCATCACCTCTTGGGTAAAGGTATAGCCCTAAATTTCTCATTTTTGCCTTGGTTTGGACCTTTTTGAAAAAATTTACATTACATGCTTAGCTATCCATATAGATGTATTCATCTCACATAGATGAAGGTTTAAGAAAAAAGTCATATGTAATTTAATTGAGTATAGAGCGAGATCTTATGTTAGAATGCGAACGGTTCTCGGGTTATGGCGATCAAAGTTAATAAATAAATGTTGTCCATTTGCGTGTGTATAAGTAAACGATGGACAACAAGTCGGACGAGCTGATGGAATGTGAATCTTGGGTCGAGTCAGTAGTTGAGATGGAAAGAGGGGTGAATCACAGGACGATGCATAGGACTTCGAGGATGATACGGATGACGTGGTGATGATATGGATAACTATGAAATCAGAGGTTTTATGAATTAAACAAATATAAAAAATGATATTTAACTTTAAAAATTTAGATATTTTTGTAGAAAATCATGAAAATAAAAAAAACCCCTCTATGCTCAGTGAATACAGGAGAGTTTAATGAATCAAAATTTAAATTAATTAATTATTTTTTTATTTTAAATTAATTCATTAATTAATTCATAAGTTTTTAAATATCAATCACTATTACATGAACCTTTGAGTGCTTATTTCTAATGACCTTAGTGATGTTCCATGGTTTTTTCAAGGCGAGAGGACACCCCTAGAATCAAAAGGCCTAATATTCTTAGAATCTCACCTTGACTTTAATTAAAAAGTTAGGGAAATTAAAAAAAAAAACCAGTAAAAACATGAAATAAGGTTTATTGAGTTCACTGTGTTCAGAGGAACTTAGAAAAAATAAAAATGTCATTTTAAAGTGAAGAATGTATAGTTTAGTATTTTTAATACTTAAAAATTAATAAAATTAAACATATGCAAATATAATTCACAAAATCACGAAAATAACCCTAATCAAAAGAAACCACCCTAAGATGCCCCCATAAAATTTTCAAGTCACAAAGTTTATTTTTAATATAAAATATATTTTTTTGGAACATAGTAATTTTGGCTTAAGATAATTATATAAAGTAAAATAAAAATGAGAAAATTACAAAGTTTAGTTTGGAGTGCTCCTTGAGACCAGAGGAACTTAGAAAAAATAAAATTGAATTTAAAATAAAAAATACACTTTTTGAGAATTTATTTAATTTTAAAGAATTAAAATAATTGAAAATAGAACATACAAATACATTTCAAAATGTCAAAAATCACTCCCTCATGGACAAGATGACTAGGAAATGCTTCTATAAAATTCTAAAATAATAAAAATGTGTTTTTAAACAGCTTAATGTATTTTTCCATATTTTTTACTAAAAATAATTATAAAAATTCAACAAAAAATTGCAAAAATATAAAATAAAATTCTGTAAGTTCTATGAAGTTAGGAAAATTAATGAAAAATATAAAATTTAATTTTCAAAATAAAAATATATTGTCTATTTATTTAATAATTAAAATTAACTAAAAATCATAAAAAATAAAATATAATTCAAAAATTCATGAAAATTATCCTGAATGGTCCTCTAACTTATAGGAACTCAGCAAAGTTTTCCTAAAGACAGCATACATGTTTTGGTTAATCAAATTAATTAACATTGGAAATTCATAATTTTAAACTAAAATAATTTGAAGAAATTAAAGAAAAATTAGAAAAATCTAAGTTCTCTACTGATGTTTCAATTAGCCTAAGAGTATTGTGTCAGCAAAGTTGCATAGTCATTTGAGTTAAGCTAAAAGAGATATAATTTTGAAACCCTAGGGGTAAAATTGTATATTTGGAATTTTGTACTCTAATTAAAACTTAAGTCAAACCATAGGGTAAATAGGTAATATCTCTAATAATCAATCTTATGAGATGATTGAAACTCAATGGTGAAAGGGTAGAAACCAATTCACACTTTTTTCTACAAAAGGGTAAAATTGTAATTATCTAAAATGTTCAGCTCTGGAAGATTATTGAATTGGGAAGATTCAAGAGTAAGCGAGCATAAGTTAAGAATTCAATTATTCACTGATTTAAATCCCCAAGTCAAGGGTTAAATACATTTCAATCTTTTAATAAGGATCAAACATATTCCATGAAATGTTTTCAAAATTACAAGTTTATCCTTAAGAAGTATAAGAGCATGGTAGTGAGCCAAGCTTTATCTAAAATTATTTAAACAAATTAGAAAAGAATGAACATAACTTATTATAAATAATTATAAAACACTACACGCTCAATCCCAATTGTGAGAGAACAAACTTCCCTTAAGTGATTAAGCTTACCCCAAGGGTTGACTACCAACATCAACCGCAAACATAACACCAAAGAAGTGATTACTTACCTTACTCATGGGTGAATTGAAACATGAAAATTGAGCATAATCTAAAACATTGATCTAACTTGTATGATCAAATTAATAACATAATAATTCCAAGAATGAACTTGGAATGATCCAAGAGATTTCAAGGTCATTCAAACTTACTGTCTAGACCCCCTAGAAAAATTTTGGATATTCTAGAGGGCACTTGGATGGACCATAATTTCTTGAATGAAACCATCCACAAAATACAACAATCATCAAAGTCAAACCAAAAAAACATGAAATTTCTAAAGACACAACAAGATGTGATTCGAGACCCTTTTAACTTAAATCATTAATAAAAACTGCTCGAGTACTTATCCTACTGTAAAACCCAATGCTCAGGGGTATGAGTCTTCAATATGGTATTCAAACCCTTGTGGGCACTTGGGAATATTTTAATGTCACATATGGATCATCGGTCTTGTGTAAGTTGGAGGTATGGGTGGCGAGGGCAATGACAATAATGCTTATGTGTGCTAAGAATGGGATATTTGAATAGTTTCTCCTTACCTCAATGACCTTCAGAGAGGGATAAGACCAATGATATTGCTCGCCAACTTTTGGTAAGAAGTTACCCCTAGCTTTTTTTTAAGAAGTTACCCCTGGCTTTCTTAGGTTGTCTATAGTTCTAGTCCAATCAGAGTGATTAACTTGTGCACTATCTAATTTCGTCACAACATTTACGTATATATATACAACATAACAAAAATATCTTTTCCTATGATAGTACAACTTTTGATTGTTAAGTAAGTTCTATGTGCATGAAAAATTAAAGAATTTTTGGTTGTTACTTTATAAAGCTCCACTTGTTAATCATTCTGATTGAGGCCAAGAATCGCCCTTCCTAAATTTGCTTTGTCAGTGGCTCCTATCGAAAGTTGGGATCATAAAGCACACGACCCAGCTCTGTACCCCCACCTTTACCAAATTCTTACATTTAACCTCGTTCTTCTATATGTGACCACGAGATTTGTTTTACTTGATTTGTTTTTTCTCTCGATTTGCTTACGTTTTTCTTTTGACATATTTTCTTAAATTTCTTGTATTCGCTTACTTTCATGCACGTCACAATATTATGCTTATGTAATAACCCTTTTTTAGCACATGTAGAGGCTTAAGAACTCATTGTTTTAGTTTGTTTCTTTTTTCTTTACTGTATTTTTACAGCATTCTTTACCTATATGCATTTGTAGACCTTAGTTTTGTTGAGGTATAGACTTTCTTCCCTAAAATCCTAGCATCTAGCCATATGACATTCTTGTTGACTATCCTAGAGGAGTAGTAATGGAACCTTGCCCCAGCAGAAACTCTAAAACATCTATATACTCTTTTAGGAGTTCCACTTGTTGGTGTTGTCCTCTAGCACTTAGAAGGATGAAACCAACATGGAGAAGCTCAGGGGGAGTCCCTATAGGATTAAAATGCCTTAGGGTTAGCCTTGGGTGACTAGAAATTGGACTTGTGCACACACACTTGAAATCACTTACCCTTGACTCACCCTATAGCTCCTTCTAGAAGCCATATGGTTAGACCCAAGCCCTTAGTCTTTGGTTAAAATGGTTATGACTAACATATGAAGGATTCCTATGGGTTCCATGCTCTCTACCCTTACCTTAAATCCATCTAAAATCCCTATTTTCCCTAATAATCTCAAAATTGGTCAAAATCTCCAAATTTATTCAAAAAAATTCACCTAAACCAATCCTAACCATCTGACCAAAGGAAAATATGCTGAGATTTTCATACCTATTTTACACTGATTTTGATGATATTACACTTTAAAGAAAGGTATTTTTGATGTTTTGTTGAAGGTATGTTGAATTATGGTTATTGGAGCAAAAAGATGCAAAAAGGAGCGAATTTGGAGCAAAAAAGACCAAAATATGAAGATTTGATCTTGGGCGCCGACGGTGAGCTCTACGGCACCGACGGTTGGTTTTTACTGAGAGTCCAGAATTAAATATTCTAGAAAACCACCGACGTCGCCATTGAGGCCGCCGACGGCGAGCACGTCGGTTCTCGGGTTTTTACTGAGAGTCGAGAATTAAATATTCTAGAAAACCACCGACGGCGTCATTGAGGCCGCCGACGGCGAGCACATCGGTTCTCTCAAAAGATGCATTGAATGTGGATGATTTTTGAAGGGACGCTTGGGCAAATCTTGAAAACTCTTCTACAACTTTAAAAGAAACAAAGAAACAATTAAAAGAAACAATTTAGAGGCTGAGAGGGGGTGTCCATGAGGGTCTACGAGGGTCTACGTGTGTCCACGTGTGTTCACGTGTGTCCATTAGAGTGTAGAGAGTGTAATTTAGGGTTAGTATTGTGAGGAATTCTTCGAGAGATTGTAAGAGTGGAAGGAAAGTGAGAGATTTCTTCCTCCTTGCCGCTTCAAAGGAGAATTTTGTGTGTTGTAAAGAAAGGAAGAGATTTAGAGGAACTTCTAAGAGTTTGCTTTGGGAGGAATTAGAGATAAGTGATAATAGGGAAATAAAAGTTATCGGGCATAGAATTGGAGATTTTAGAGTGACAGACTAAAATCCTCAATTCAGTCCTATCGTTTGGGTGCTGAAGTGTAGAGGTTAGCCCTCAGGCGAGGGAAATGTAGGAGCTCCAAAGTGAGAGTCGGTATCCTCCCAGCCTAGTCGTAGATTCACTAATCAAGCATAGGATTAATCAATGTTCTCTATGCCTAGTCCAAAGGGTAAAGAATAGGTATGCTCCTATTTGGCACAATCCAATTTGAACTGATTCACTTTATTCATTCACTGAGGATGCTTTCTTATATATTAAACTTCACATTAGAAACTATATTAGTAGAATTAGTTATTTAAGAGTTTATTAAAATTTCATTTTTCTTTCAATTGCCTATTAGTGACAAATATGCAATTTGAACTACATTGTTGTGATTAAGTATTGATTTCTTAAATCTTAGTTCTTAGTCTCTAATATTACTCCCGGTGGGATCGATATCCAGGACTCCATTAGAGCCTTGTATTACTTGGCGATACGAATACTTGCATTGATAAGTGTGACTTTGTAATTATTGAATATTTTATACACATCTTTATCAAATCTATAACCGCTGTCAAGTTTTTGGTGCGTTGACGGGGACTTAAATCTTCTAGCAGCAGTATCAAATTCTTGTATTTTTTATCATATATAAAGTCGCTGTCACCATCCAATTTCCTCATTTTCACCAAAAATTCCCCAAATCCATTAATATTTACCAAAATTAACAACATTATCATACTTACCAAAACCAATTATCAAACTTACCAAAACCCTAATTTCACCTAATTTGATCTCAAATATCATTTCAAACTTCCCCACATTACCTAATTGCCCCGAATTTGCCTAATTTGACTAAGGGGACTTAAATCGTCTAGCAGCAGTATCAAATTCTTGTATTTTTTAGCATATATAAAGTCGCTGTCACCATCCAATTTCCTCATTTTCACCAAAAATTCCCCAAATCCATTAATATTTACCAAAATTAACAAAATTATCAAACTTACCAAAACCCTAATTTCACCTAATTTGATCTCAAATATCATTTCAAACTTCCCCACATTACCTAATTGCCCCGAATTTGCCTAATTTGACTAAGTTGACCAATTACCAAAATACCAATTTTGTCCCCAAATCTCCAAATTCCTCAATTCAACTCCAATATTTACCAAATTCACTCTAATCTCACCCAATTTAAAATATAAATCATTTATCAACATGTCCAAACCTAATCTACATTAATTTTAAGTCTAATTGAATCAACCTCTAAACCCTAACTTTAATTTTGAGCTAAAATCCCCAATTTGACCTTAACCCTAAATTCCACCAAATTGGACTACCAAACCTAATCAATTTTCCCAATTTGAGATCATAAACTCATCATGACACTCCCCTACACCAATTTGAACCATGATCTAGATCCAAACCCAAACCTAGCCTAAACTTAACTCAAACCAAAACCCCTAATTTCGATCCAAAATCTAAAATCCCCAATATTAAACTTCGTGACACCCCAATTTCAACCGAATTGATATCCAAATTTGTGATAACCTCTTTTTAAACCATGTTGTATTTTCAATTGACCCAAATACAACCTATCCGTGCCTAATCCCAAGTCCAAGTCCAAGTCCAAACCATGATCTTGAACCCAAACCTCAAATTCACCTCAAGCCACTTAGGCTAGCTCATCCTTGGCCACTACAACCACCTTTTGAGGCCTAAGAACCCACCAAGATCCACTTAGCTCACCCTATTTGAGTGGTGGAACAAGGGTTCCTCAATTTTGGGGAGTTCTTCCCTCTTCGCAATATTGACTAAACTAAAGGGATACTTTCACCAGCCTTCCTAAGCCTGAAAACTATCACCATTAAGCTCCCTTGGCCTTCCTAACCCAACTATTCATTAGCCTAGTCCTGGTTAGCCACTCTAGTCCACGGAGAACCCTAAATTGAGAGCCTTTTCTAACCTTTGAACCAAAAATTGGACCTCTCCAATGTGGCATTCCCTCATTGGTCACTTGCATCGTTCAACCCTCCAAACAGAGTCCAAAACTTACCCCTTGTCCATGGTTATAAAATCCCCCATTTTCAGCCAAATGAAGAGAGAACCCAATTCCTTGGTGAAGCCCTACCAAATTGCTTGCAAAGTCTCTCCAGCCCTTCCTAAGCTCATCCTAATCAAACTCCAATCATCTCTCTCACTATAAAACCCTAATTTCAAGCTTGAAATCCAGAGCATTTTCTATCATTCTAGCAAAATAAATAAACCTTGATATTGATTGCTCCAAAAGCTCTCTAGGCCAAACGATAAAGTTCCCCATCGAAGCCCCATCTCTTTGAGCCCTCTGCACTAGATTAAGGCCGCACCACCTGTTGATCAAACTCATACCTAGACCCCATACTGGAGGAAGGTGACACTTTGAGTACGTTTGTGGGACTCTAAGGAAGCTTCTACAACCACCCAATTTAGTCCTCAGCTATTGGGCAATAGTATAACTCAAAATCCCTAAATTTTTGCTCAGTTTCACCAATTGTGAAGAGAATGTGTTTTTCATATGCTTTGAACCATATGGTTGTGTTTGTCTCAATTAGATGAAGCTTTAAGAACAAACCATGAGTGATTTGATTGAGTATCAAGTAAAATTAAAGCATTTTAGTGTTGACAGCTCTCAGGTATGACAAATGGGGAAGATGAATGAATGTCACCTGTTTCCGCGTGTATCGGATAGACGATCGTATGAGACAATGAAGTGATAAAGGCGAGATGCATGGCTGCTAACTCGAAAGGCGGAATTAAATGGAAGCACGCCGATTGGAAAGTTTAGAGTTGTCAAGGATGAGTCGACGTCGTGTGGATAACTAAGAAATTAAGGCATTATTTATTTAAATAGATTCAGTAACTTTAAAAAATCATAACTTGGTGTAAAAAAGCCATAAAAATAAAATAAAAATAGCACAATACTATATGAGTAAAGAATAATATTATGGAATAAAAATTAAATTTATTTTTTATATATTTCATTTTTAATTAATTAATATTTCAGAGCTTATTTTAATTTTATTTAATTAAATATTAGTCACCATGACTTGAATTTTGGAGGGTTTATTTTGCATGTGATTGGAAATGTTCCTTGTTTTTTCCAAAGTCAGAAAACACCTCTAATCCTAAAAGCCCTAATTTTTAAGGCTTGTCAACTGTTTTTTATTAAATTAATTACATAAATTCAAATATAAATCGGAGAATTATTGGACTTGTTTTGGTAAGTTTACTATGGTCAGAGGACCTTAGGAAAAATATAAGATGTGTTTAAATAATTAGGTGTACTATCTTAGCAAATTAAGATATTAAAACCAATAGAAAATAAAGAAAATAAAGTATAACTCAATAAATCATAAAATTTGATCCACAGTAAAGATAATGAACATATTAAGCCTCTGTAAAAATTTGAAACCAAATTCAAATGAACTTAATATTAAATCTATTTTTTCTAGATAAATTTATTTTTTGCACTAAAATATATATAATAAAAAAATATTATTAAGAAAATTATGAAAAGTGGTTTGCAGTGATCCTTGTGACCAGAGGCACTCAAGTAAAATAAAAATGATGTTAAAATAAACATATCATTTTTTGAGCTAATTTCAATTTAAAAATAATTAAAAAAATTTAAAAAAATTCAAAATCACAAGAACTAAAAATGCTTCGAATTGTCACAAATTATTCTCTGATCACTTAGAATCATTTAAAATCCCCAAATTTTCTAATAAAGTTATGCATTTTTAAATGCTATAAATGTTTATTACTTAAATTTTCATAAAAATAACTAAAATAAATAAAAAAAATCATAAAGCAAATTTCTTTATCTGAGTTCTCTCTACTCAGAGAGACTAAAAAAATATAAAAAGTATTTTTTGAAATTAAATTAATTAAATAACTAAATTAATAGATAATTATAATAATGAAAATATAACTCAAAAATAAAAAAATTTGGTCGAAATGGTTTTTGACCTAGATGAACCTCCAATAATTTCTTAAAAACAAAAACTTCACTTTGATTAATTGAATGAATTAACATTGAAAATCCCTATTTTTGAGTAAAAATAATTATAAAAGTTAAATAAAAAATATTATAATTTTACCTCTAAAAATTTAATTGACCCATGAGTGGGATACTAAGAAAGTTTCAAAGTCGTTTGAGTTGAATTTAATGATTTATGAATTTGAGTTGAATTTAATTTATGAAGTGAAAAGCCTTAGAGGAAAAATGGTAATTATGGTATTTTGATGCCCTAATTAAAATTTAGGCCAAGTCAAAGGGTAAATGGGTAACATTTATCATAATGAACTCTTTTAGATGTTTGAAACATAAGGGATAAGAGGTAGAAACCAACTCACCAAAAATAAGAGCAAAATTGTAATTTCCTTAAATTATTGTGACTTGGAAAGTTGATTTAATTGGATGAACATAAGGTAGTGGGCTTAAGTTAGTAAGATAATAACTTACTTATTTTAAGCCCCAAATTGGTGATTAGATGATAATCATGATCTTTGGTTAATACTTAAATCTGTTTAATTTGACATTTTTTTATTGTTGCAAATCTAAAAAATTAACTTAAGGGCTTAGTAGTGAGCTAGGCCTGATTTGAATTTTCCTAATGAGGTTTAGAAAAGGAAACTTAATCAATCATGAATACCTTTAAAGCACTACAGCCCCAACTTTAATCATGAGTCCAAAATTTTTAATGACTTAAGCTTGCTCTTAAGGGTATCCATTTAAAAAACTCTTAAATAAAACATCAAGTGATTGTCTAAGTACCCTACTCATGGGATAATTAAAACATCAAGGTTCATTGAGCATAGGAAAAATTAATTACCAATGAATCTAAGTTTATTTTTTTTATGATTAATTGAATAACATAATAATTTCAAATGAAATCAAACCAGTTCAAGGGGTTTTAAAAGTTCTTTAGGGTTATGTCTCAAACACTTTTATGATCGTTTGGATATTCTGAAGGAGAACTGAACTTATTATGTTTTGTTCTAGAAAATCATCCTTAAAAATTTTAGGGACCTGCCAAGTTATGCTTGGGGTCCTAATAATTTAAATAAATCAATAAAAATTTCTTACACCACTTATCCTAAATTAATTGACCCAATGCTCAGGGATTCAAGTCGTCTCTAAGTTATTTAAATCCTAGTAGTAAACTAGAGATTTTTTTTTGCCACATATGGATCATCGGGATGGTGTAAGTTTGAGGTCTAAGTGGCTAGGGCGATGACGATAATGCTAATGTGGGCTAAATGAGGGACACAATGTGACATTTTGAATAGTATCACCTACCTCAATGACCTTCATAAGAGGGATAGGATAAGGATAAATGATTCTATTCACCGACTCTTAATGAGATTGTGGGCTCCGATTCTCTTAGATTTCTTGTAGTCCTAGCTTGACCAAAGTAATTATCCCTTGGACTATACTACTTTGCGAAGTATTTACAAAAATAAAGCATCTTTTCCTTGTTAAAGTAAATTCTACATGCAAAAAAATTAAATTAAAAATGAAAACTTAAAACGCTCCACGACTAATTATTTGTATCTAGCTTTAAACTTCCCCTCCATAGATTATCAGGTTGGTAGTTCTGAGCCCCCACCTTTACCAATGTCTTACACTTAGTTCTGATATTCTATATGTGACTATGGTTTTAGTTTTACTTGCTGGTGTTTTACTACGACTCATTTTCTTACTTTTTCAGTATCAACTGCTCCTATTTACTTTCTTATAACTTATTTAAATTTCCTGCAAATATATTATACTTTATGATGTTAAACGTGTGGCGGTAGCAGAGGCCCAGGTATGCTCATTTAAATATTTATAACAATTTTACTCCAGCATTTTCTTTTATTGTCTTTTTAATTTTGCTTTTGTAATCACAAGACCTCTAGGATAGAAAATAAAAGCCAGTTTACCTAGGATGGATCACTGTAAAATCCAAACATATTCCTGATTAATTGGATTACTAATGATTGAAAGAAAGAAATAAGACATAAAGTTCTTACCTGGAGCTGTCACTTTGATGAGGAGCTCAGAGCAAGCTGAAAGAGATAAAGGATGTCATCTACAATAGCAACTTTTCTTAAAATTAAATAACAAACCATAGTATTTTGGGGTAGCCATTCTAGTATGACATAAATCCTCAATTTATCTTAAGGCTTTTGCATAGCCATGTTGTGTAATATAAACCCTAACTTGGCTTAAGCTCTGAGGTTGTCGTTCATTACGACATAAACCCTTCTATCTTTCAAGCTATTTGTATGACTGTTTCATGCAAATGTAAGCCCTAAATAATAAAATTTACAAAATGAACCACAAGATAATATTTCATCAAAATTGAAGCCAAATCATATGATAGCATGAGAAGTCACCAAGGTTCCCCACCAAATCCATGACATCCCCTGGTTTTCTCCCTTTATAATCCAAAAATAACTATTCCTATTTGATCTTTCCCATTTTAAATTTATTTTTCTGACCTTCAAACCCCTAAACTTTAAAATTTTTGAAGACAATACCTTCTGATCTAAATCGAGAGTTTTCTTAAGTGACCTCTATCATTTAAGATGTAATTAACTGCAGAGGCTTATCCTTATAGGAAACTTTGAAACCCAGCTCAATATTATTTAATCTTTCATATTATAGGGGAACTTTTTAGTCAACATAAAAGGTTTTTCATAATAAAAAGGAAGTCAATAAATCTTTAGTTTATTTAATAAATCCTCACTATCAATCAACATGTCTATTCCTCAGGATAGATGCATGGCTTGTAGTTTTGTATTGATTTATTTAAACTATTGTCTATATGAGGTCGGTTAGGCCTCATATTTTCAAAATTTAGAATGCTACATTTAAAAAATTATATATATATAGATATATATATATATATATATTATATATATTAAATTAAAATAAATATACTTTAAACCAATGAAACTATCTTATGCTCATGACCGACAACATTTTACTTATATACTTGTCAGATCTTTAGGAGAGGGAACAATAGTCTGGTTGTTTAGGATGGATCACTATAGCACATGAACAAACACTTCCTTTAACTATAATGATAATAAAATCAATTTGCTCAACAAATAATTACATTAAAAAACACAACACATAAGTCTTAGAGCGGCTACTACGACAAGGAGCTTCAAGCAAGTTGTAAGCGATTGGAGGTTGACTTCAGAAAGTGGCCAATGATCTGCACTAAGGAAAATTTTCTTCAGCTAAACCTTCTTTAGTATTAAATAAAAAAATCCATAGGATTTTTAGGCTATTCTCTTAGTACGACATAAATCCTCACCTTATCTTTAGGCTTTTGCACAGCCCTAACTCTCTTTGGATTCCAAGATCGAAATTTTGTATGGCGTAAATCCTTATATCTTTCTAGCTATTTGATTTCTTGGATATCTGCAGATGTAAGCCCTAAATAATAAAAATTGGTAGGATGAAACATCAAAAAATATCATTTTAAAAATTTAAGCCAAACTATAGGATAGTTTGGGAAGTCACCTAAGTTTTCCTCGGATTCGTGACATCCCCTACCTTTCACTCCTTTAACTCCTTAAAATAGTTCCTACTTGAACCATTCCTACTTGATTTTTCCACGTCCAACCTTGAGATCCTAAACATTGAATTTTTGAAGACAAGTACCTTCGATCATCATTGAGAGTCTTCTTAAGAGAATTCTTTCATTTAAGATATAATTGCCTATAGGAGCTTGCCTCTATGAGGAACTAAATAACCCAGGTAGTATAAACCCTAGCAAATCTTTATATTTGGTAGGGGAACTTATCGGTCAAACATAAAAGTTGTAGAGACCAAAACAGATGTCATAAGTTTCTTTTGTTTACATGATTGAGCCCACTGTCAAGTAGTATGCCTGTCTCTCGGGATAGTGTATTTCTTATAGTGTTGTTCTCGATTGTTTAAACTATTAAATGTATGGGATCTGTTTGGTCTCATATATTTCAAATCAAAACACTTTTTCATAAATAATATTTATATATATATATAAAGCAATTGTCAGATACAATTTTGATGACCGACAATAGGCAAGTGTTCACGCTGGCAAATGAAGTTAGTGAAATTAAACCTTATGGCTAGCTAAAAAGGAGAAGACCAAAAGTACAAGGAGGTATATACCATCGCGTTGTTTGTTGGTCATCCGACAAAGTCTAAGAAGAAGATCTCCTCAAAATGTGAGAGGATGTCCATGCTTACTCATGCTATGATACCACCACTATCTCTTAACGATAGTACACACTAGTGACTCTCTAATCAACAGGAAATGAGGGCTGATAAGGTGCTTATGTGGATGAGCTTATTTGTGGCACAAAAATAAAATGAAAGGGAGTGGGAGTTGCACTTCAATAAGCTCCTACACGTGACGGAGGCAAAAGCAGAAACTTTGCTATTAGAGGTTTCATTGGTGGAGGAGGCTTTGGTAGTGGGAGAGGGGACTGAAAGAAGGATCTTAATGTTGAAAACAATGGAGGATGCATGAATACTAGGGCTCTGTGTAAGAGGGAGCTTGGGTTAACTGTAAATGGACATCGGCATTTAGGTAGGCCAACAAAATGTTCCCTATAAATACAACCAACCCTTACGTGTGCTTGGCCGAGACGAGGACAACCACCAAACACATATTCCATGGGAGGATATGTAAGAGGGAGCTTGGGTTGACTGTAAATGGACATCGGCATTGAGGTAGGCCAACAAAATGTTCCCTACAAATACAACCAACCCTTACGTGTGGTTGGCCGAGATGAGGACAACCACCAAACACATATTCCATGGGAGGATTGGATGGGAGTTTTTGATATGGATTAAAGCATCATGGTAGGATATTTGCCTATGAGGAGTGCCAGCTGGTGATGCTTCGGGTATGACAGGGAGCTTTGAGCCAGAGTGAGCATCATGAGAGCGTTAGAGCAGTGATCATTCTTGACTGAAGGAGGAGGATCACATGGGTTCTAAAGAAAATTTTTAAAATAATTTTTATTATATATTATTATCATTATTTTTATTATTATTTTAATATTAAGTAAGTAATAATTTATGTGTTACTGGCTCATACGTGAAACCATAGTAAAATTGGTGTCCTTCACAGGTAAAATCAACATTTTGGATGAGCTCACAAGGTCTGTTTCGCCATTCGGAGTCATCTAGACTCATTTGTCAATAGATAAGGCAAGTTAAGCCAATTTCATGTGTAACGCGGTAAATGATATCTATTGGCCAGATCGAAGCTATCCAACTAACAAAAAATATGACTAGCCTTCACTTGAGTAACGTCCAAAGTATAGCAGGATGATCCCAACACCATGCTCCTCATCAAGCACTGAAAGATCCTAAATCCATGACTTACAATATGTGAATCAACACATGCATCATCCAATGTTCTATACTACTCGAGTAGACATTCTACACTCACAACTTAAAAAATTGGTGCCAACATGTACTTTAGCTTAAAAGCTAGACATTCTTTCCTGAGTAGATCATCATTATAGTCTAGCCCTCTATTGATTTTCTCATGGGTGTTGCCGATTATATCATAATGAATGGCATGACGCACTAACTACTATATTTTGTGTAGATAGTTGATTTATGCCTGAGTGTGGTACTCGCATGCTTGCAGTACATCTCCAATATATTCTTCTCGTTACTGGACAAATTATTTATCCCTCAAACAAAAATTACTCTCCATATTACTAAAGAATTTCCCAGCTCGAGTGCTTCGCTATACTTTAAAAAATCTCTCCAAAGGGACGTAGGTGTGGTCATCTGGCCCCGAGGCCTGAGCATGCTACTATACCTATTTAACAAAAATTACCTAGTCAGACTTGAAGAAACCTTGATAGGAATCATCTTACTAAATGCCCAATGAGGGTATTTTATATAGCTTGCACCACTTCATCAGTCCAACCCATTTTTATGAGATGACTAATGTGCACAGTTTCCGGTATCATCATTAAACATGTCTTTTTAGTTGGCAAAAATTCACTCTTATAGTTGATCCATGTCTGATCAAAACTTCTTGATACCCAATGAAACCAACATATATTCCTTAGCAAGAACTATCTTACTCATTCTTGAGGAATCCCAATAAGCAGACACCTCCACAACTATGAAGGACATTTTCTTGGGTAGACCATTTTTATAGCCCGTCAGATGGATATGTGACATTGTTTATCATTCCATCTCATACAACAGATTCATATCCAATTGATGCCTTTTTGTGCCTAACTACACTTTGACGACTTCCTTAATAAGAACCATTTTTCTTAGTTCTAGAAGAATCGCCAGCAAGGGTCATATCTTTAATGTTTGGTGAGAGCACTCAT
Organism: Phalaenopsis equestris; assembly: GCF_001263595.1. NCBI lineage: Eukaryota > Viridiplantae > Streptophyta > Magnoliopsida > Asparagales > Orchidaceae > Phalaenopsis > Phalaenopsis equestris. Next base: position 15,517 of record NW_018249218.1, read on the forward strand.
TTGGGAGAGACCACCCTGTGCATCTAATCCCTTTTACCACACTACCTGCTTTGGGTGATCATATATGTCTTATCTAGGCATATTGTGTTGAACATGGTCAATTTTTACCCAGTCTTTCAATGACAGTGTGAGGTTATTTGTACCCCCCCGGAGTATTCTCGGTGGAACCAGGGAGTTATTCTAGCATAGCTCTTTTATTAGGCACTTGACAAATGTACCGTACATAGGTTGAAAAATCATCATTTACTTAACAAGGGATACTTTATTAGTCTGTATGGAATCCCCAGTGTGGCTGCTATGCTATTTCTTGCAAAAGCATCTTGAGTTTGGATTTTCTTATGCCTCTAGCCTCCTTTCAATAGCTCTTGGTAATTATATTGAGATGATTGACTCCGCTAGTCATGTCAAAGTGCATGTTGCACTAATTTGAGCTCTTCATTGTCTTGAAGAGTCCATTCCTGAGCTAGATACCTTCATACCAGTAACAATCTCTTCAGTGAGAGTTGCCTTGCTACGTCTTACAAAAGTCCTTGGAGGTCAGATTGTTTTATACATCCAACCTTTTTGACACCCTTTGATATTTTTATCAACTTAGTTGGCTCTATTAACTATGTTGATGACATGCCATATCAACTTAAAATCCTTGCTTACTTTTTTAATCCAACGTCAGGCAAAATATTTTCATGATATTGAAAGTCCCCGATGAGAGTCATCTCATTGGTGTGCATAAAAGCACCCATTATGTTAGGACCACTTGAGCCATCCTACCATTTGTACACTTTCGCTCGACTTGGTTGATTCTTAATGCCTTGTTATTATTAAACACATCGTATTGGTTAGATTACTATAGATATTCAACCAATCCATATCTAGTTGTTATATCATAAATTATGACAATGTCATGATGTTTTACATGGTGATAAAAGTCTTACTTTTCTCTTACCAATGCATTTTCAATAGTTAGACCACTTTGTTCATCTAGCACACGATGCCTCTAAATCATCTGACTTTTCAAGTGGCTCTCTCATGAGAATTGTATACCAAACTTGGATTACATGAGTTAATTCGACCTTCCTACCTTGCTACCTTAAGGATGAATGTAGATTCCTTCGTATTTCTCATCGTCACTGTTGATGTTTAAGGCTTTACCTCTTTTTAGGATGTGTCATGCCTTTGTGACCCCTAGACTCACCTTTTTTGACAAGCCTTTATGGCATCTAGAATAAATTTTTGAGTCACACCTTTACAACCATAGTTATTTCATTTTGATTCGTGTCTCTATGGTAACCCAATTATTGATTCACGCATCTATGACCTCTAGAGTCAGCTTTTTCAATCACACCCTTATGGACCCTTGACTCACCTTTTGAGTCAAGCTTCTATGGCCCCAAAACCTAGTTGTCGAACCCAATTGTTGATTCACACATCTATGACCTCTAGAGTCAACTTTTTCAATCACACCCTTATGGCTCCTTGACTCACCTTTTGAGTCAAGCTTCTATGGCCCCAAAACCTAGTTGTCAAGTCATGCCTCTATAACTTTTAAACTTATCCTTCAGGTTATGTCTCTATAGTCTTCAAACCCTTTCTCAAAAGTTGATATAAGCTTCATGCACATTCCTTCTTAGTTGATGCCTTTAGATTTTAGCCACTAGCCATTTGACATTGATGCTTCTAGAACCTCATGACTCTAATTTTAGTGTGTTTACATAGACATTTTGTTCTATAACATTCTTTGTTGCTTACCTTTTGGCCCTTGCCTACCCTTGGTTAAGTGATGTGACACTTCAACACATCCCTCATCAACATAGTACAGGTGTTGAGGTTATGTTGCTCTGTAAGTTTGTAGATCAGACGTGAGTCTCTTGGCTCACCTTCCTACTTGATCGATGAGGACTAGCACTCAGGAGTGATGTAAGACCACAAACATTCCTTCTTGATCTAGTCAACTCGTTCCACTTAAAAAATTATGGAAGGCCATTTGTTATTCCTTTATGAAGTAACAGTTGGCTTTCTAGCCAAATTACTTACCCGATAGAAAAGTGACATAAAGCTCAATTATAGTCCATATCAATGTAGTGCGGGCATATAAGATTTCAAAACCTAAATTACCAACTAAGTCATGCATCAACAGCCTCTAGACTCATCCTTCCAGTCATTTCTCTAAGGTCTTTGTACCACCAGTCATCCAAGATTCAGTAACCAAGCTAAAATATGGAAGTTGGGATCCATGTCGCTACAACCTCTAGACTCATCCTTTCAGTCATGCCTCTATGGACTTTGAACCATACATTGATTTATGCCTCTTCAGCCTCTGGACTCATCCTTCCGATCACTCTTCTATGGTCCTTGGACTCGTCCTTCCTTTAATGCCTCTATACACTTTGGATCACAACTCAGTTCATGCCTTTATGGCCCCTAGATTCTTGCTTATGCAACTATGGCCTCTCGATCACTAGTTGAGTCATGTCTGTACAATTCTTCTAGTCGTGCCTCGATAGCTTCTGGACCCATGATACAAGCCCCATGTAATTTTGTTCTCACAATCTAAGACTGGAAAAAATTATTGGAACATTTCATCCTTGAGTGTTTTTCTCTTTCAATGGTTAGCTGGGTTATGCAGATGCTCTACCTCAAATCCTGTATCTATCTTGAGGGATAAACACAAGACTTGAGGATGAGGCTCGATTAAATAATCTAAGAGATAAATGACGTTTGTTTGGTCTGCGAAACCTTTGTATTTGCCGACAAGTTCCCCTATTGAATATAAAGGATTAAATAGGGTTTATATTAAGCTGGGTTCATACATGGTTCCTATAAGGGCAAAAACCTATAGTTAATTACATCTTAAATGACCAAAGTCACTTAAAAAGACTCTCAATAAAAATCATGAAATATTTTCTTCAAGGAGTTTCAAAGGGTAGGACTCTTCAATGAAATCAGACGTAGAGGTGTGAAAGGGGATTTGTTCAAATTTGGAACATTTTATTATAGAATCCAAAGGAGGAAGAACTAGGAGATGTCATGGATCTTGAGGAGAATCTTGGTGATTTCCCGGTCTACCCTATTGTTTGGTTTCAGTTTTGAGGAGAGATATTTAGGTGTTTCATTCTGCCAATTTTATTTATTAGGGCTTACATTTTTGTGAGACGATCATACAAATAGGCTTGAAGATGTGAGGATTTAGGTCATGACAAACGATAACCTCAAAATCCTAAGACGAGTTAGGGCTTATATTGTATAGCAGAGCTATGCAAAGGCCTAAAGATATGGTGAGGATTTACGTTGCATAAGAAAAAAACCTTGAAGTCCTATGGCTTTGTTGTTTAAGTCTAAGGAAAGAATATTGGTTTAGCTGGGCAAGACAGGTTTTGCTGTTGAAGATGGTCGTGTTGCCCACAATGCTAGCTCCAAGCTCCTTGTCGGGACGAGTTTAAGTTTTCTAGTGTGTCAAGTTATGATGTCAAATCAGGTGGCCCTATGGTTGTAGTTCTTTAAATTTTATGGGGGCATGTTAAAGTTGATTATAGCGACACCTGTTAAGATTCTATGGTTCCCTCATTCCGACACCACTATTTTCTATTGGATTCACTTAGCCCAAATGAACTTACTAAACTCAACTTAATGAGTTCCATAATTTCATTTGTTTGAGTTCCATAATTTCATTTAGACCGTGGGAAGCCTTGTTAGCAACCGTAGGTTTCCTCCTCCGAGGGATCTCCATCATCCTATAGAGACGTCTTAATTTAGTTGTAGTTGTAGTTTTGTGTGATGTTTGTGATTAAATTTTGAGTTGT
>NW_018249218.1:19345-36886 GCF_001263595.1 Phalaenopsis equestris
CGTATTTTGAATGTTGTGGCGGTGAATTTTATTATGGTCGATTTTAGTATTAGTTTTGGTTTTGGTTCCTGATATTTCCTGATAGCTTTAATTTTCATACAGGGTGACATTATTGTTTAGCATGCAAGTTTGTGTAAGCATAAGAGTATAGCATAAAAATACAAGAAAGGCAACACTAAAAAACTGTAAAAGCGTACCTGGCGAGTCTTCTCGTTATACCACCTGAAACTTAAAATGCATGTCAGAGCAATTTATATAGAGGCAAAAAGTAAGGTTTTGGTATTTTTCCTAACCCTATTTTATATCTTGGTGGGTTCTTAGAAGTTTAATTAAGGATGATTTTATCAAGCAAAACATATTAAGTATAGTAGATCTCTGAGGTATCCAACAGATCTAGAGAAAGAAGCAGGTCCGTGCTACTCTCTCGCTGCCTAGTGAAAAATCTCGAGTATTTTTAAACTTAATATGTTGCTTAATAAGTCATCCTATAAATACCCTTAATGCTCAGTGAGCAGTGATGTCTCAATTATCCCTAAGAATAGGGTAATTATCACTTATGATTCAATTTAAGAATTATGTGGGTGAAGTCCCTTAAAAAGGCAAGTTTAAGAGATTTAGCCAAATTTTGACTTTGGCTTGCAATGTTTTGAAACATGTTTTAATTGTCAATGATGTTTACTTTTCTAATTATTATTTAAATGAAACTTGATTTAGCTTAAATCACCACTAAGCCCTTAAGATTTTTGGTGAGTGTCTTAGTAATTTTGAAAAGGGCTAAACTTTAGGTGTTTATGATTCATGATTTGAATATACATATATTTTTTTTGTTGGTGTTCATCAAATAGGGGTGTTAAATTAGTGAGTTATTGACACCAAAATCACACCCCTAAGTCTAGGATTATATAATTGATTGGACTCCCAACTTATGTAATTTTAGGGAAATTACAAATTTATCATGTTTTAATTAGGACAAATGAAGTTGGTTTCTACCAGTTAACCCATTGTGTTTCAAACATCCAAATATGTTAATTACAATAAAAAATTACCTGTTTCCCTCTCTGGAATTAGGCCTAAATGTTAATTAAGACTAAATTTTCAAAATTACGCATTTGCCTCTAAGGCTCTATCACTTCATAATTCATCAAATTTAATTCAAATGACTTTAGAACTTTTATCCTACCTTATTCATGGGTGAATTGAAAAATCAGAGGAGAAAGTGTGATTTTTCAAAGTTTAATTTATTTATATAATTATTTTTAATGCAAAAATAGTATTTTTCAAAGAAAATTCATAACTTGACCAAGGTAAATTCTAATCCCTTGAAATTTTTACTGGAGGTAGGCTTAGAATAAAGAAGCCTTTGGACCAACTTTCATGATTTTTTGAAGTTTATTTGAATTTTAAGAATTATTTTAGGTTCTAGGGTGTTTATTAATTATTAAATATTTCAAATGTGAAAAATTAAGTTTTGTATTTTTGAAAAATCTTTCTTAAGGCCAAAGAACCCATAGGAGAAAAATTTATTTTTTCCTGAGTTTTATTTGATTTATTGGATTTATTTTAATGAAAATCCATTTTAGCCTTTAAAAATTATCTTTGAGCTTCAAAATTCAATATCTTTATTAAAAATATCTCAATCATTCCTAAGTGCTTAGGAAGCAATTTAGAACATTTCCATAAATTTATTTTTTTTGTGATTTTTATGGATTTTTAATTATTTTAAATATTTAAAACGGGCTTAAAAATCAAGTTTTTATTTCAAACATCATTTTATTTTTATAAAGTATCCCTGATCATAGAGAACTTAACAAATAAGTTTTTATAAATTTTTGAGTTATATTTTGATTTTTAAGATATCATTTAAGTTCTAAAATGATATTTATCTTTAAAAATCAACTTAGGCCATCAAATGAACTCAAAATACTTTGAAATTTTTATGGTGAGCTCTTTGGATTGAAAACAACAGTGGAGATCAAAAATCAAGTCATTTTGTTATTTGTATTTTTCAAAATTAATTATCTTAGTGATTTAGGGATTGTGAATATTAGGTGTATTTTGAATGGCTTGGCCCATGAGAAGTTTTCCTAAAGTTTTTCTGGTCATCATAAACCTTCCAAAATTTTCTTGAATTTTTCTAAGTAACATGCTAATTTTCATGATTAATTTAAGCAAATAACATACATAAACTTGAAAAATATGATTCTTTGTCTAGGGAGCTCCTCTAACTTTGGAAAAATCAGAGAATGTTTCCTAAGACATAGGCAACAACATGCAAAAATTTCAAGCCATGGTGATATTCTTACATGCATGGAGAATCAAAACATTCAAACTAGTGTTTAATTAATTAAAAATAAAATATGCATCAAATGGACTCAAAATTGATTCCACATTGTTCTCCTCTGTTCACTGAGCAAGAGGGTATTTTTATTTTATTTTTGTGATTTTCTTACTCCAAGATATAGATTTTTGAAGTTAAGGGTGATTTTCTGAATTATTTAAATCCCTATTTATCTATTTAAATGCGCGGCGCCACATCAACCTACGGCGACTCCGAAGCTCCAAGCGGTGCGCTCCCATTTGACGTCGTTGTTCGCCTCTACGCTAACACGGCCCGCGGTTTATGTTCTAAAGCATTGTCCGACTTGATCTTGACTGTCCATTCGATACACTCGTGATCGGACGGCTCCCCGTCATCGTCCCTGATAGAGTGATCCCGAGAACCGTTCATTTTCTAAGCTTGATATCTCCCTCATTTCTCAACCAAATTTAATGAATTTTTTTTTTAAATGCTAAATGCTCGTCTAGACTAGCGTCTAGACTAGAGGAACATATCCATACAGTTATGATGTCATGAAATTAACTCAAAAAAAATGGAGAGTTCAAAAACAAAACTACAACTACAAAAAAGAGGAGAAGTTTTATACCTTGGCTCTGAGAAGTGAAGCTCAATTAGAAGTTCTTGGCACGTTCTTTAGGGTCCAAGGAAGCTAGGGATTGAGCCTCTGGTCTTGGTAAAATGCCTATACTCAAATTCAACCAAGGCTGATTTCAGGTGTTAGTCTAGAGCTATGCTAGAGGCGATTTCAGAGGGTAATTTGATGGGGCTTTGTCTTTTCTTGCTATTGTGAATGTGTAGGCACAATTAATTGGAGTTTAGTGGAGTTTTAAGGGATGTCCTGTTTCTGCCCTAATTTCCAAGCTCAAAATTAAGGTTACACAGGAGGAATCAGGACAATTGAGTGATCGGAATGAGCTGTGGAGGTCTCAAGGAAGCTCAAGGAGTGATTTTGAGGTCTCTCTCTGAGAAAATTTCAACACACTTTCCATGGCCATGGAGGTTAGTTTTTTATAAAAATGGTTAAGGGGTGGCTCTCAAGGACAATATTTGGGTGCATTGTGATGCTTAGGTGGAGGGCAGAGGAGCTCTATCATTTGATTTGAGTAATGTGGCCTCTAGGTTTGATTTTATTAAAATTCAAGAGATGGTGGCCCTTAGTTTTGTCTTCTCTGAGGTCGCTAGGAGCTTCAGGAATTCAAGGGAATATGTCACAGCAATTTAATGGGCTGAGGTTTAATTTTTTGTACAAAAAATCCTAAGCTTAAGAAAATATGGAATAAAATCCTTTAATTTAGGGGACCTTTGGTACATGGCTTAGTTTAGGTGGTTTTAAGAGGTTTAGGTTGGCCACTAGGGTCCAACTAATTGTCGTGGAGTCATTAAATTGGTGACTTTGGGGTAGTTAGACCATCTTTAGTTCATGGGTTCAATGTGGGTTCAAGTGATCAAAGCTTGGGTATGAGCTAGGCTAGCCATGTCAATTGGCCCAATTAATTGATCAACATTGTGTTGATGATTGTTTTGAAGATTTTTGGTGAAGAATTGAAATGATTTTAAGTTCAATTGAAGTTCAATGTGATTTTGAGTTCAATTGGTAGGTCAATTTGAGGGATTTTTGAGATTTGGCCAATTTGGGCATGCTGGGCTAGACATGGGTCTAGGTTGGGCTAGCCTTGGTCTAAGTCCAAATTGAATGGTCTACATGATCAAGGGAGGTGTTGTGAATATTTTTCATGAAGGGATGGAGTGGAAATTTTGGGGTTAAGGTCCTCAACTTTGTGAAATTTTGAGATATGGTCAGTTTTGGGCAAATTTGAGGCTTTTGGACTTAGGTTGAAATCAAATGAAATTGAGGGCTTCACCATAGCCAATTGAAGGTCAATTTTGATTTATGGGAATATTATGAAGGTTTTTTAACACAAATTGTGGCAAGTTGAGTTGGCCATGGGTTTTATCTGGTGGAACCAAATCATGGGGCCAAAATTGGGGTTTTTATCTAAATCAAAATTAGGTTCAAATAATGGACTAATTGGGCTTGTATTTGGTTTATATTGGTCATATGAAGAGTTAATTTAAGTTTATAATTGAAATTGAGGTAAATTGAGACCAATTTGATGAACATTTGAGGTGATTTGAGGAAAATATGGGCCTTTAAAGGGTAAATTTGGGGTTTTGGTCAAAGATAATCAAATTGACCAAATTTGGTAATGTGATAGTTAAGGAAAATGAAATTAGAAATATTTGGAAGGTTTTGGGAATTTTTGAGACTTTTCAGAATTTTTGGGATTTTGGGCTAAGGAGGGGTATTTTGATAATTTGGCAAATTTTGGTGATTTTGGGTAGTTTGGGTGTTTTTAAGGTATTTAAAATGATTTTTTGAACCAACATGGGTATTTTAGGTAAATTTGGGAATTTTGGCCAAATTTTGGGTCCCAAAGGCATCTAGGGTAATTTGGGGGAGTTTAGGGGCAAAAGGCTAGGTTGGGTATCTCGGTAGAGTTGGAGTGCCAACCACCATCAATAATCTATGGACCAATGGAAACCCCATTTTGGGTCCTCTATGTAGTGATCTTAGACAAACCCTAGCCTAGGGCTAGTGGGTTTAGAAGACCACCTACCTGAGTCTCCTAAAATTATTAAGGGACCAAAACCTAGAAGTTTAAATTTAGGATTGTGAGTGATTATGAGTGCAAGTATGTACCTTAAGCTCTAAACCAACACCCACGGTCAACCCTAAGGTCCAGCATTCCTAAAGGTGACTCATCTTGAGTTCCCCCATAATGACCCCACCTACCAGGTGCCGGAGGTTAAGACCAATATGTGGAAGTTCAAGTTGAGTAGAGAAGAGTTTGGAATTTCTAATGGTGAGGGTTCCTTTTCTAGTTTTCTAAGAATAGTCAATAAGAAAGTCTTATGGCTAGATCTTAGGCTACTAAAGTAGAAAAACTAAACCTCAACAAAAAGTGAGGTCAACAAATGGACCCCCAATAGGTGTGGTGTGCTGGGCAAGCACACTGAGCGTATTGGTGTTGACCGACAAGATCAACAAAAACCAAAACAGACTACTAAGTGAACAGACCTAGAAAGAATTATAGAATTGAGTAAAAATTATCTCAGCTAGGGAATAACAGCTACTATCATTGAAAAAAGATTTTGGAAAAAACCATCAGAAAAATCGACGATTGAGGCAGAGACTCAATTTCAAATTCAATGCTTAAATTTGATCTTAGCATTGATAATTTTAGAGAATAGGATAGTGTGAGAGGACTGAATCAAGACGGAAAGTACAGTGGCTCATATCCAACTCAAAAGGGTAACAACAGTGCAGAAAATGACAACCAGTAAGGATATTACACCAAAAAGAAGGGACTATACTAGTTCGAGCTACCATTGGGGAGTTATATTTAAACTGACATGTGATGAGGAGAATGTATGTGTCACGTTAGTAAAAAGAGTACAGGGACTCACATTAAACCCAAGTAATGACAAGAAAATATATGTGCTACCTTAAGGAGGAAAGTGTTGAGGCTTACATCCAACTCAAGTGGTAGTGAGAAAATATATGTCTCATGTTAGGAAGGAAAGTACTAGGACTCACATCCAACCCAAGAAGTGATAAGAAAATATATGTGCTACATTGAGGAGGAAAGCACTAAGGCTCACATCCAACTCAAGTGGTAGCAAGAAAATATATGTGTCACGTTAAGAAGGAAAGCACTAGGATTCATATCCAACCCAAGAGGTGACAAGAAAATATATGTGCTACATTGAGGAGGAAAGCACTAAGGCTTACATCCAATATATGTGCTGCATTGAGGAGGAAAGCGCTAAGGCTTACATCCAACTCAAGTGGTAGAAATAAAATATATGCATCACTTTAGGAAGGAAAGCACTAGGATTCATATCCAACCTAAGAGGTGACAAGAAAATATATGTGCTACATTGAGGAGGAAAGTGCTGAGGTTCACATCCAACTCAAGTGGTAGTAAGAACATATATGTGTCACGTTAGGAAGGAAAGCACTAGGACTCACATCCAACCCAAGAGGTGACAAGAGAATATATGTGCTACATTAAGGAGGAAAGCGCTGAGGCTCACATCGAACTCAAGTGGTAGCGAGAAAATATATGTGTCACATTAGGAAGGAAAGCACTAGGACTCACATCCAACCCAAGAAGTGAAAAGAAAATATATGTGCTACATCGAGGAAGAAATCGTTGAGGCTCACATCCAACTCAAGTGATTGCAAGAAAATATATGTGTTTATGTAGAAAATATGTAGATTCACACATGTGAATTCGTGGGGAATATGTGAATGAAAATACGTGAAGGAATCAGAATTTAGGTATTGGTTCGGAAATGAGAATTGAATTTTAGGTATCCTTTTTGAAAAGAGAGTCAGAAGTCAGGGACCAACCTCGAGGATTAAGAATAGGATGTCATGTTCCATTAAAGGGGGTCTTATACCAATCTCGAAGATGGGGGGTCAAAATTTGGGTGCTGACTCCGAGAGTCATAAGAAAATAGTGTAGAGTTTGTGATGTTGAATTCACATAAATGTGTCATGTGAAAAGGTATATTTAGTTGAAGAAAATTTGTAGATTTTTTTGGGGTTTTATGCAGAATGCAAAATTTTGCAGGTATGTGAAGAGAGTTAATGCAGATAAAGATGGTTGTGCTGCACCCACAAAGAGTAAGAAACTCTGAAACTAAGAGAATCTTCTCAACAGATTCATTTTCTTTTCTTGTTGTTTTTATCACATTTAATTTTTCAAAATATGTCTTTAAAATTTTAATTTTAGTTGGTTGATTTTTGAAAGAAATTTGTTTTGTTTTTTGTTCATTTATGTTTATTTCATTGTTAAAGGTTCATTATTTCGTTCTTCGCTCATTGAAATTTTTGAACCAATGTATGGTTCATGGCTTCCATTCATCGCACAAAAAAGGCAATTGACAAAAAGGCACATTTCTAAGAGAAATCTGCATTAATCTGCTCTAATCAAGATGTCATAGATCAAACATAGGCTATCGCCTCAAAAAGGTACAATACAAAAAGGTACAATATGTACAATATGTAGTTTATGTCAAAGTACATCCAAAACATTTCATGTCAAGTATACATCGTAGGCTGAGTATGTTTGATACATATCATGTTGTTGTGAAAAGAAAAAATGAACCCTCTGAACATTTGTATCAGGTATGACAAGCTCCTAATCGACAAGATCTTCTAAGAGCCATGCTCCACGACAAGAGTTCCCTTTACATGTACTTAGAGGTACAACCCTTTCATAGCTCATACGATATCAGTTCTTCAAGTTCTGGGTCTGGCTGAAATTCGTATGGTGCTTTGCTATCGTCCATCCTACGGAAAGTTACAGACACCCTACGGTATTGCACCCCTGGGATGCAGTGCTTGGCGACATCTTCCTAGTTTCCTTTCAAGACCAAAACTGAACCAACTAGTAGCATAATCTCTACAGCTCCTCTAAACTCACCAGGGCCGACAACATCAATTTCTTTTCCAAATAATATATTGCTCTTGCTAATGAATAAGACCGTGCAAAAGTGCCTCACAAAATCATGGTAGTCTATATGAGGAGGGATGCAATCTCCCTGGTCATAGATGTTGATGATGCAACTATTTAGGATGCAGGTAGCTGGCAGTATGTTCCATCTGACAATCCTCTTGATCATCCACTTTATTATAAGAGGTAGTGGATCTACCTGGTCATGTCTGAGGATCCCCGGCGGTTTTCCTTGTCTGTCATTTGTAAAATTATAACAACAGCCACACTGAATGGTGATTCTTCCTTTTCCTCTCATCCATTTCTTCGGCTCAGAGTATGTTCTTTCCATGAGAAGACCTGCTTGGCCTCTATCTCTCAAGTCAAAGATGCAGTTAAGAATACTTCTTTCGTCACTTTCGAAGAAGACCCTGGTATACAGCTCCAGATCTTCCAATATGTTGACGAATCTTCCTTGGACTTCTTCATAGGATTAAAATTCTCTTTTATTCACCTTGATTAATTTATAATACCTTATTATGTCAGGAGTCGGCAACTGTCGCAGGCATTCCTTCATCAGGACATCGATAGGAACCAAAACTGGCACTGGCTCATCTGGAACATGTGATTCCACATCTAAAGGGATGTATGACCCTGGACTCCATGGTATATACTTGTCTATCCTCAGTGGGACATATGGCTCATCCATCAGAAAATCTGCAATTTGAGACCCTTCGGTGGTGGAGGTATACTCTTTCAATGTACTGTAGCGTTGTAGGTGTAGAACATTGCAGTCCGGGCATTCTACAAATGCCCCTTTGGCTGATGTCCCTACAGGTATCTCGGTGTTGTACGTCGAGCAACCCGTGCATAAGGCATCTGAAGCTGAAGGTGTTTATGACTCTGTGATTAACCCTGGTTCTTCATCTGTGGAGGGCAGGCTGGAAGAAGTCTCTTTCATGTCTGGATCGTAGATGTTCCCCTAAGGAATAGGGGTGAGTAAGTAGTTTTTTTCTTTCTGACGTCTGCATTCCTCCCATAGAAAAGCCCTCTATTTTTTGTGGCTGGAATTTTTGCGTTGAGTCCTGCGAAGTAAAGTGTCTGACAGTCATTCATTGTTGGCGGCTACTAGGCATTTGACTGGTATAGCTATCATGGATGGCAGATGGTTGGGCCCCTCCCTCAGGTCCTGCTCTATCAACATGTTCTTTCTTTTATGTGATGTATTGTCTTTGGCGGCCACCCTCAGTAGTGAAAGAAATCCTCCTTTTCTTGGCAGCTGACTACATTCATCAAAGGACCTTCGTAGTCCATATCGACTTGGTTAAAATCCATGTTGAAGTCTATGGTGCCACCCTGTGGCGCCATTTCTTTATTCAGTGCGAGGCTCCAGCCATCCTTGAAAGCAAAGATCAGCCTCTGTCCCGATATTTTTCTGCAGACGACAGGAAAAATGTCAGTGGGCCGAAACTTGGCATGAACGAGAACAAAATAAAGTATTTATTAAAGTAAATTTTAGTTTGTTTTGGTGAAGAGAATTGTTTATTTTATTTATGAGTTTCGTTTAATTCAGTGGAATATTAAGTTCAAAAGTAGAAAGGAGAAAATTTGAAGTTTAAAATTTTTCTCAAAATCTTCATTAAATTGAGGTTAATTACAAAATTTGGACCCGGTCATAGACATTTGGCCATATAGATAACCCCAAAACAATCAAAGTTTCAAAGTTCAAAAGCAAGCGAAGGCAAGCGGCATCAGGTTGCAGTTTCAAAGTTTCAAAGCAAGCGAAGGCAAGCAGCCGTAATAGGTTTTCTAGGTTTTCAGGTATCGTCCATTAATTGGTAACATAGCTCTTTCGCCCTGGAAGTCCACTAACTAGTAGGCTCCTCCTGTGTACACCTTTTCAATGACATATGGTCCCTTTCAAGTTGGCTCAAATTTCTCACCTATTTTGCGGCATGCAAGAACAGGTCTTTTGAGCACAAGTACGAGGTCACCAACTTTGAATCTCCTTGCTCCTTGGGCGTTGTCATGGGCTTGTACCATCTTTGCTTGTACCGCTTGTACCATCTTTGCTTGGTAAAGCTCTAAGTGTTGTTGTGCTTCTAGTCGTTTTCCCTCAAGGCTTTCTAGTTTTTCAAATCTGAGTTTTGCACTTTCCTCTATTGTGAGCTGGTTGGCAACAACAACTCTAAGAGATGGTGTTTGGATTTCAAGCGGTAGCACGGCCTTGGACCCGTACACGAGCATATAGGGTGTACACTGAGTGGGAGTCATGAAAGTCGCCTGGTAGGCCCACAAGGCTTCTAATAGTGTGTTGTGCCAATCCCTTTTGTTTTCATCTAGTGTTTTCTTCAAAAGTTGTACCAGTGTTTTATTGAAGGCTTCAGTCAATCCATTTGCTTTAGGATAGTAAATCGTATAGTATCTCCAATCTATCTCGTGTCTTTTGATAAAATTATTGATTATGGTGCTTTTGAAAGCTGTCCCATTGTCAGAAATTATTATTTGCGATACTCTGAAATGGTAGACAATTTGGATTTTGAAGAATTGAAGGAAGTGTTGTGTTGTAACCTTTCATAACGACACTACCTCTACCCACTTGGAGAAGTAATCGGAAGTAATTTGTAGTGGAAAGTATAAACCTGTGTCCTTATGAAGATGGAAGGTCTATCAGACATATTATGTCCATGCCCCAACACTCGAATGGCCACGAGGCAACAGTTGGGTGTAGCACATTCGGAGCTTGGTGTAAGACCACCCCATGCACTTGGCATTGGTGACACTTCTTGGTTGTCTTCATGCAGTCAGACATCATTGTTGGCCAATAATACCCGAGTCTCTTGATCTTCATTTTCATTTTTGGCTCTGACTGATGAGCGCCACACAGTCCTGCATGTACTTCTTTGACAATATTATGTGCTTCGGGTTTTTTCAAACGTCGTAGCCACATCTGGTCGAATGATCTCCTGTAGAGAATGTTTCCCACCAGGGCATAAGACATGGCCCTTCTCATGATATGATGTGCTTCAAACTTGTCTTCTGGCAACTTTCTAGTATGCAAATACTTCGTTAATGGCTTGCACTAATCTTCATTGATATCCGCAACTACAATCATTGTTTCCTCTTTTTCGAGCTTGTGTAGATTTTCAAGGTTAATTTGAGCAAAACATGTCTTCCTTGTACTGTGATTTCAATGGAATCCTCCAGGGGACATGCCATTTCCTTAGTGAGTTTTGCTAGAGCGTCGGCATGTGCATTATCTCCCCTAAGAATCCGGTAGAAAGTCACATTGGGGATCTGCCCCAGCAGCTTCATTGTGTATCGATGGTACTCTACTAATCTTGGTTTCAAAATTTTCTATTTTCCGACGACTTAATGGATGACGAGTTGAGAGTTGCCATAAATGGAAATATTTGTTATATTCATTGAGATTGCCAATTCCAATTTGGTGATTAAAGCTTTTGGTGATTAAAGCTGCCAATTCCAATTTGGTGATTAAAGCTTCATACTCTGCTTCATTTTTGGTGCACGGATCTGTTAAGTGGTATAAGAACCTCAACATACCCTTATCTGGCGTGATAAAGATCAAACTGATCCCTGCTTTGTCTGGTATAACTGTGCCTGATCTTTTGTCTTTTCTGGCTGACGAGGTGCCATCGAAATACAATTCCCAGCATTGCATACTGGAAAATTCCATTTGTAGTATTTGCTCGTCTGGTAACTCATCGTTGAGAGAGGACCCAATTGGCAGTGAGTGTGCAGCGACAAAGTCTGCTAGTATCTGTCCCTTGATGGCACGGAGGGGAACAAAAGTTATATCAAATTGCAATAAGATCATTGACCATCTTGCTAGACGTTTGGAGAGTGTTGGTCGGGTCATCAAATATTGCAACGGATTAATTTTTGAGATTAAGGTAATCTTATGAGAAAGCATGTAATGTCTAAGCTTTTGAGCGGCAAAAATTAATGTCAGGCAATGCTTCTCAATAGGTGGATACCTTATCTCCGACGGTATTAGGCAATGACTCAAGTAGTTTAGTGCATTTTCTTTACCCTCATCATTAACTTGGGCTAAGAGGGCTCCAAGAGAGTCGTCTAAGATCGCAGTATAAAGTATCAACAATTTCCTTAGAATAAGGGCTGCTAAAAAAGGAGGTGTCATTAAATATTTTTTAACATCCTCAAAGGGCCGCTGGCATTTCTTTTTCCAAAAGAATTTGGCATCCTTTTTAATTAATGTCGAGAAGGGCTGACACCTACCTGAGAGATTAGAAATAAAGAGTCTCAGATATGCCAACTTCCCCTGGAAGGAACATAGGTATTTCAAAGTTTTAGGAGGAGGCATTTCCAAGATGGCTTTAATCTTATCCAGGTCAATCTTGATTCCCCGATGACGGACAACGAATCCCAAAAATTTATCGGGGGTAACGCCAAAGGCACACTTTAAGGGATTCATTTTAAGGTCATATCATTGTAATTGTTCAAACACAATCCTCAAATCGTTCAAATGGTATATTTTTTGGTTTACTTTTGATGACCAAATCATCGACGTAGCATTCTACTTGGTTGTGAATGAGGTCATCAAAAATCTTTGTCATTGCGTGCTGATATGTTGCTCCGATGTTCTTTAGGCCGAACGACATCACTGCGTAGCAGAAAAATCCAATCGGTGTTCTGAAAACTGTAAGTGTTGCATCCTCGGGAGCCATCTTAATTTGGTTGTATCCCAACGATCCGTCCATGAAGGAGAAAATTTCGTGTGTTGAAGCGATATCCACCATCATTTCTAGTAATGGTAGTGGAAATTGGTCTTTTGGACATGCTTTGTTCAAATCTCTGAAGTTGACACAAACACGGACATGTCACTTGGATCTGTCCATTTTTCTTCTTAACATGGACGATGTTAATCAACCATGTAGGGTACTGTTATTCTTTCACAAAGTTTGGATCTATTAATTTCTTCACCTCAGTGATGACTTGTTGTTATATTTCGCGGCACATTTCCCTGGGAGATTGTTTCACTAGGGTTATATTCTTGTCGACCCCAAGTTTATGAACTGCAACCTCTACTGACAGTCTTGGCATCTCATCATAGCTCCATGCAGAGAAAACTTTGTATTCTGTCAATAGATTGATCAATTCTGAAGATTCTTCATCGTTGAGTAAGGAACTTATAAGTGTAGGTTGTGGTTGTTCTCAAGTCTCGAGGTTTATCTCTTTTAACTCATTGACAGTTGACTTGATTTCCTCCTCAAATTCTAGCAGGGCATCCTCTATTAGTTGATCAATAGATTCATCCTCTATATCGAGGCAATCTTCCGAGGCAATATATCGAGGCAATCTTCTTCTGACTCACTAGTAACAACCATGCAAAATTCAAAATCATTGACTGGTCCGACTGTACCAAATACAAGACCCTCTTTTGAGTTGGGAGTTTAACTTTTAACATTCCATAATTTTTCAAAAAGTTAAAACTTATCTTTTGGTATTTGTTTTGGTAAGTTTCCTTGTTGAATTAACTTTTGAACACAAGGCGAAAAGTAACCAAAAGGCAATTCCATTAATTTATTAGGATCATCATCAGTATTTACATGTTTTTCATGCTCAGTAGAGGTAGAAGCATGGTAAAATTTGATCCGCTTTGAACCAACACTATGGACTTCCTTGGCCTTTAAACTCTCGACTTTTTGAGGGAGAATGTAAGGGTCATAGTATTCACATAGTGGTTTATCCGATCATACATTATTTCATATTCATTATTCTCTGTATCTTCTAAGGATATCTCATACTAAGGTTTCTTCTGTTTTGTCATCATTATTTCATCTTCGAAACTGTCTTCATCACCAATACTGATAGTTGGCCTAGTCCGTTCAATGATTAAGTTGATTCTTCCTCATCCACGTCCCCGGCCTTGACCTCGGGTGCATGAAATAAAAGAACCTCCACCAACTTGCTGTAAGGGAGTGGTGGAAGATTGTTAAATCGGAGTTGATTGGCTTCCTCTTTGTGATTTTTCAGAATCTTCATCTTTATTTGTGACAATTTCGTGAGAGAAGACAATTTTCTTCGTAGGCGCGTAGTAGGCAACATCTTCTTGGATACCAACTTCATGCACTGAAAATTGTTGTAAGTCTCCTTGTCTCCTTTGATGCAATTTTTCTTTATACTACTTGATGCATTGGTGTAGGGATGATGGAACCATGTTGTGCTCATGAATCCAGGGTCATCCCAGTAGAGCATTAAAAGAGGTCTCGACGTCGATGATATAAAATTTAGCGGTTGTCACGAGTTCTCCAACCTTCATAAGTAGTGTAATTGATCCAAGGGCTCTTTCTCCCTTTTGGTTGAACCCTCTTAACATCATTTTATTAGCCGTAAGCTCTTGAGCTTCCATATCCAAATAGGCCAATGTCTGTAGGCTCATTAAGTTATTAAGTTAAGTGATGCTCCCGGATCCACTAAAACTCTGGACAATATAAATCTGTTGATGTTGACGGAGATCTAGAGTGGACGGTTGTGGTCGGCACTATTGAGCAGCAAATCTTCATCTGTGAAGGTTACCCCAGGTTGTTCTTTCAATGAACAAACTTCATCTAAGGATGTGTTGGCCAACTGAGCTAAACAAATTTCTGGGTCGAGCAAGGCTGTAACCAGAGCTTCTCTCATCTCCTTTGACAGGATCAGAGCGTTGTAGATGCTTAATCGGACTGGCAACTTCCTGAGATGACCTAGCACATTGTAATCTACTTTGGATGATCCTCCGATTTTATCTTCATTATGTGGTTCTTCCACTGGCGGAGGGGGAGGTAGTTCTTATTTCTTCTAGGGTCATTATCTGCTTTTCTTTATTTGTTGGAGTTGTTCTTGGTGGTAACACATTTTTTGCTCCTTAAGTTAACTTCCGTGATTTCTTCTTCTTGACCTGCCAATGCTGAATCTTCCGGTGTTTCCTCTTCTTTGTCGGAAAGATCTAGGATCTAAGTTGATGGGAAGCGGTGTACTGTGGTGCTCGAGAATTGGCTCCTCATTATCGGTGCTATCGTAAGTTTGTCGTAAGCGGTGTCATTGATGAAAACGAGTTCATCAAACTCGAGTACGATTTAAGGATCATTTTGGGGATTAAGATCAAAGTTAGATTGGTCGTAATCTGTTACATTATCACTAAAAACAGTTAAAACGTAACCAAAATCACAATCATTATATTCATACAACACCGGAGGGACAAAAAGATAATCATACAAAGTTTGGGGTTCGAGGATTTTCTTCCCTAAATCTGAGACAACTAATCTGGTAGAGGCGGCCCCTATCCTACCCCCGTGCTATCAATCTTTTCAGTGATGATTTTCTTCTTCTTCTTTGTCCATGACGATGACGGCTCTCCTGGTAAAACCTTCATCTCGGGCTTGTTATGTTGGGCACTCTGAATGGAGGCTTGTCTTGATGCAGACTGAATTTTGTTCATTATTTTCTTCGATGATCTGATCCAGACCTCATTCCATCATTCTTCTCTGGTATACGCAGAAGATTGTTTTGATGAATCCTGTATTTAATTAACGGCCCTTTTAAGTTCGTCCCAAGTTGTACTCCATCCATCTATTCCTTGATAGCTTTAAGGTCGGGTGGATCCTAATGAACATCCTCTTCTTGTTCCTCCATCTCGCTGGCTATTGTTGCGACAATGTTAGATATTTTAGATTCTGGCTTCATTCCATGTTCTTGTCCCGCGAGCTTACCGGGTTGTATCGGTGCAGCGACTTTGGGTACCCATACTTTTTCTTTTTCGATAATGATGCCTCAAGACAGAGCATTTTAGTAGAAACATCAGTATGTCGAGGGAAAGTATGCTCTCTGTAGTGTAGATCGGCTACAGTGTCAGGTAATCGTCTTGTCTTTGCCTTTAGGATTGTAGGAATATCTTCATGATAGGTGACGAGTAAGATTTTTGGGTCCAGTATCAACTTAACCGGTTGACGGTCTGTGGTCCTGGTGGTGGTATGATCAATATTAATCATTGCGGTATCAACTCTGCTCCCTAAACGGAACCAAACGGGGATGCGAGTAGGTAGCACTCCAGTTGTCTAGTGAGATTGTCTGGGGGACTTGACATCCTTCAAAATTTCCTTCTTCATGCGAGGGGAAATTGTATGTCCCACTCGTTTAAGTAACTCGCTAACTAAATATTCTTTATTGGCATCTAGACTTTTGAAAACTGCACTAACTAGGGTGATAGGAGTGAACTTCTTTCTCTCCTTACCATGTCCATGAAGTGGTGGTAATGCGGCAGCGATTAATGCGGCGTAATGCGGCAGCGATTTTCTGGATGCTCTCAAATCCATCGGTATCCGTCAAAGGATGGAATCTACTCCATCGTAGGAGCGGATAAATTTCCGGCAATCCTTCTTCATCTTGACGATGCTCCTCTTCAACAGGTGTCTTCTTAAGAGCCTGGGCTTTGATGGCCCTTCGAACCCTTCTGTTACGATTCCTTCTTTGGGTTCAGGTTAGTGGTACAGTCTTTGAGCTTGACCCAATTTCAAACACGGGTGGTGGGACAGTTAATCCCTCAATTGGATCTTCAATAATCATTACTTCTTTCCCCTTAACAGCAGCGGGGATAGTAGGTTTAGCGGGTGTCGTGACGGCAGTAGTTTTGGCCTTCTTGCAAGCTGTGAATTCTTGAAGGCAGTTTAGGTCGAATTATGCAGATGGTTTATGTATTTCTGGAGCGGCAATCTTCAACACTAGAAATAGGGCTTTCTCAAGGATGACCTCGAGATCTTCAAATTTGGCTCCAAATTTGACGGTAGGATCGAGGTTACGGGCTTTGTGGCTCGTTGGCAGGTTGCAGGAAAAAGGTCAACGTTGAGTAGGCCATTGCAGCAGGCTTGAAAAGAAAGTTTCAGGGTTAGCTATATGGCCACAACCTCATAATTTTTAGTGCAAGCACTGAAAGTAGAGGTCGATCTGTAGACCAGGTGGGTCTTAATTTATGAGTATTTTAGAATTTAGTTTAAGAAAAATCAAGTGGAAAATTTAATTAATATAAGAAATTTTTCAAGTGCTCATAGCACAAAAAAATTTGGTTTAATTTGTCAAATTGCAAATCAAATTTGGAAGGGAGATGTGAAGTGTTTTAGGACCCAGTACGGGACCCATTTAGCGATAAAAAATGCTCAGGTAGAACTAGTCCACCAACTCACCTATTGGGGATCCAACCCCACATGAAAATTTAAAGAGTCCTTAACAGCCTCCTGAACCCCTCTGTTCAAAGATGGTTGAACAGATAGTTCTAAAGTCCAAGGAGTTAGCCGTACTTTCCCAAGGCAGAACTAGGTAAAGTATGCCAACAGAAGAAGGGTAATTTGGTCCAAGAGGGAAATGGACATATTATCGATGTGTGAAGAAAATACTTCTTGATTTGTATGGAGAGAGAAGCTTGTCCCCAGCGGAGTCGCTAGAAACTGTCGGCGCTATTTTTTGGTTGGAGGAGTTGCCCGTAAGACGCTGTCGGCCACCGGAATCAAAATCTCGTCGCCCGCTTCTGAAAGACGTTTTAATTTACATATATATTTAGTTTTAGAAAAATATGAAATCAAACTGACTCCATATTTTCCATAATTTAAATGAAAGAGCGCTCTACCTAAAATCCTGTATCTATCCCGAGGGATAAACACAAGACTTGATGATGAGACTCGATCA